>NW_017305474.1:936441-964187 GCF_001594115.1 Trachymyrmex septentrionalis
TGTGTGTGTGTGTGTGTGTGTGTGTGTGTGTGTACAATATAATATATAATTTCTTTATATTACAGTAATTATTATGTATTAAGTGTAATTAATTATTCAAATTTTTATATGTCAAAGTCTATCTCTTTAAATTGCAATCTATGGCAAGAATAGATAAAAGTACACATTGGATTATTAATTAAGCATAAGCTTGTCTCTCTTTTCAGTCGCAACCGCTTATCTTTTATTCTATTGACGTAGTCTCGAATCGGCAACGAATGTTCTAAAATTATGAAAATCCATTCTGCAGAATATAGAGAACAGAGATATACAATGTTATACTTTTTTAAATTCCGTTATAACGAGATGTTATCGACGTTTACAGTGATGCTAAATTGTTGAGTATTGTATTTAAATGTATAGAGATTATTTATAGATATTAACTTATCAAATGCAGAGAGATTTTTTCTATTTTGTTATTAAAATTAAAATATATCCGATTAAAAATCCGAATAAACCCAAAATGTATTGTGTTATGAACTTCAAAATTCAAACATCTGTAACTATGTTAAAAATAAATAACATTTAAATTTAAAAAAAGGGTGATTGTAAAGCTTAAAATCTCTTTTAAAAGATCACTATATCTTAAGTTCTTTTAAGTTTGGTAATTTTTATAGATAAAAACACACACTATACAAGCTGAATAAAATGGGAAATTTTCTTCTTATTTTGTGGGTCTGTTATATACTAAAAAAAAATTTGCGAAAATTTTTGACTTTTTAGCGTGATAACTTAAAGGTCTTTTTACAAAATTGTTTTTAAGATTTGTTTGTTACTGAGTTACGAATTAAATAAAAGGAGCATTTTCATTTTGATTGCTCGTAACTTCGTGATAAATCGTTGTACTACAATTAAAAAAATAGATTTTTAAAGCTGAAACTTGATTCTATCGAATGGTATAATTGCCATGTTTTAAAAAAAACATAATACAAATGACGTAGCTAGTTTTTTTCCGACTATTATTTAATTATTTAATTCTTCCTATTTATCTGGTTTTGAAGAAAAATGAAGAAAAATAGCTAATATAGTAATCATCTGTATATACATACGTATATACATAATTTATAGCAAACATATAAAGTCGATATTGCATAAATCAATAAATGGTAAATGTAAATTACGTAAGTGCACGACGTTAAACTGAAGACTCTCGTGTAAATTGCACTCGTTGCGCCATCGGCCAAGAACACACTACGATACCTGCGGCCGTATTATTTATCTTTCAAGTTTAGCGAGCTACGTAATAATACTTTAATAGCGATCATTTGCTGCGAATTGTGTCGCGGTGCAACTGTCAGTTCGCTGCTCGTGGGCAGAACGATACACGGCTGGTGGCTATAGAAAAAATATCCAAGCATGATATGAATGTCATTTATGTCTGGCCATAATAACACTCTTACGATCGGAATCTTCGATAAAGTAGCGTGACTTTGTTCTTTACATTAACCTTTCCTTCAGTCGAAGGTATATTTCTGTATCTGACGAGTGGAGAAATGCAAGTTTATAATAGAGACTCGGATAAGTTTGCGGGCAAAACTTGATTTTCTTTCCAAGATAAATTGGACGAGTAAGAACTTTTATAAGATTTTTCTTATTTATGGAAAGAAATTACACAGGAAATGGAAAACGTTTTATTAAATTGTTGATTAAATATTTGATTAAATTATTGATTAATCCTGTTAAATAATTCTACTCAAATTTATTATACGATCGTGTTGTTTTTTTGCTTCAAAAGACACTTAAAAAATGTTATTTGGAGTTATTAATTGATTGTGTTATTTTTGAAGTAAAATAATTGTTTGTGGGTCAATATAATAAAAAAATTCTAAAAAATGAAAGTTTTTATAGAAAAGAAATTTTACATTAATGGATAAAGTTATCAAATACCGGAGAGAAAAGTTTTAAAATAATTAATAAAATATTTGCAAGAAAATTGATTATATTTTAGGTCAAATGGATTCAGAGAGAACAGCAAGATTAAATTGAGACGTAAATATAGATTATAACTACGAGACACGTGGAGTTATACATATCTAAATGATTAACTATTGATATTATTGAATTGAATGAAAAAGGAAAATTGAAATATACAGAGATTTTCACTGAGATTATGAACGTTATATTTACACGCAAACGATACATGTAAAATTGAACGCATTTTGTTATAGTTGGTCCGATAAGGGCGGAAAATGGCTCTCAGGGTGACGATCAACCAGCCACGCAACAGAATGATGGCGAAGAAAGGGTAATTTTCGTCAATGCCCCTCATCAACCTGCGAAATATAAAAACAATCACATTACTACCGCGAAGTACTCATTTCTATCGTTCGTACCCTTGTTCCTGTTCGAACAATTCCGTCGCTACAGCAACTGTTTCTTCCTGTTCATCGCACTTATGCAGGTAAAGTTCATCGCACTTATGCAGAAATATTACGAATGTAACATGATGCAACAAACGGAAACTCGGAATTCCTTAATAATTTCTCAAATTTTTCACAAATATTTCTAAGAGTAAGGATCTTTATATGTATTGGAGGCATTTTTCTTTGATTTAAATTTTCAGCAAATACCAGATGTGTCTCCGACAGGACGTTGGACTACATTAGTTCCACTGATTTTCATCCTCAGTGTATCCGCTTTGAAAGAGATAATCGAGGACGTTGTATGTATATTTGTTATCATATTTTCTTTATGGTGACTATTAGAATAATTGTATAAATATATTTTACGTATTTATGTATCAATTTTTAGAAAAGGCATAGGGCAGATGATGAAATAAATATGAGGGAAGTAGAGGTGCTAAGAGAGGGGCGCTGGCAATGGATACAGTGGCGCGCCGTGGCCGTCGGCGATGTGGTTAAGGTTACTCCCTGTTTTCGTCAAGATCATTCATGTGATAATAATTAATCGCCGGTTACATTCTCCCGCTAGAATCGTTCTCTTTAATATGCATAGGTTCACAACAACACTTTCTTCCCTGCTGACTTGATTTTGTTGTCGTCGTCGGAGCCGCAGGGTATGTCCTTCATAGAGACCGCCAACCTGGACGGCGAGACGAATCTGAAAATCCGACAGGCCCATCCCGACACTGCCAATCTCTTGGATACCGCGGAATTAATGAATTTTCGCGCGAACATCCAGTGTGAGCCGCCCAATAGACATTTGTATGAATTCCACGGAGTCTTACGGGAGACCAATAAACAGTAAGAATACAAACATGCATGTGCGAAATATTTTTAATTATATTTCCTTCTCATTGCGCATTTTCCATCTCATTAATCTGTTGTTATTTGTGATCCTGAAATTCTCTCACATCTGGGTTTGTTCCTTTCTTGGTGAACATTTTTTTCTAAATTTTTCGTACAATTTTTTAGAATTTCTGAATAATTTGATAACTTTTTAGAAAATTTCTCAAATTTTTTTATACAAATTGGAACACTTCAGAAGTCTATATCTTTTCTAAAATACATATAAATATTCTGAAGTACGGAGGCGTTACGAGACACTAAGTACGCTCCAGCATAGGGCGCAAAATTTTAATAGGCAAATTTTAATACGCTACTCTTGTAAATATAAAGCTCTACCTTACTTGACATTTTAAATGAAAGATAAAAGTGGTTTTCTGGAAATCTTTTTCTGGAAATTTACCAATAGCGTTACAGATCTTATTAACTATGCCAATGTCTGTGGCAACTGCAGAGGCATCTTTTTCAAAATTAAAAATAATAAAGAATTATCTGAGGAATACAATGACGCAGACGCGATCATGCAATTTAGCTATGATATCAATTGAAAAAGAATAGACGGACAGTTTTGATTACGTAACAATTGAAGACGTAATCAGAATATATTTTCAAAAACTAAAACCAGAAAATGTAATAGTATGTTGCATTAAGCGTTAAATATATTATATTATAAAAGAAAATATTAAATTTATTATATTCGTATTCCTGTGTTATGCAAATTGATGAAAATTTCTTTTTTTTTTTTTATTGTTTATTCGTTTTCATTGAAGGATTGATGTTTCAGAGATTTAGCAATCCTTGTGATGAGACGCAAAAGTAAATTCTAACGTAGAGCGCTAAAGGCGGTCGTAACGCCTTCGCTGAAATATTAAAAAAAAAAGATGAGCATTCAAAGAAAAGATCTAAAAAAAGATGTAGGTAGACTTCTTAACATTTTTAAAAAGTGTACTTCACAATTTTTATAAAAATTCCGAGAAAAATTTGGATCAGGTTTTATATTTCAATTCGTCATTTATCAACTACGAAATCTTAAATATTTGTCACGTATTGTATTTTTATTAACGAAAATGACATTCATTAACGTCTTTATATCTTTATGTCGTGCGTCAGTTAATGCGTTATTACTTCATAAACGGCATTGTTCTTTCACAGGAGTGTAGCTTTAGGACCCGATCAAATATTACTCCGTGGCGCGATGTTGCGGAACACGCGGTGGGTGTTCGGTGTAGTCATATACACGGGACACGACACGAAACTCATGCAAAATAATACCGCGACAGCGCCATTAAAACGATCCACTCTGGATCGGTTGATCAACACGCAAACACTGATGCTATTTTTCATACTTCTTCTATTGTGCATTCTTTCCGCGATATTCAATGTCGTGTGGACGAATGCCAACAAAGGTCTCTGGTATCTGGGATTACAAGGTAAATGCATGGTACAGGCGGACTCCTATTGGCACAGCATCTCAAGGAGTATTCAAGTTTCACCCTTTTTCTCCTTGCAGAAGAAATGACTAAGAACTTCGCTTTCAATCTACTGACGTTTATTATTCTTTTCAATAATCTAATACCGATATCGTTGCAAGTGACGCTCGAGGTAGTGAGATTCGTTCAGGCCACATTTATTAATATGGACATAGAAATGTATCACCCGGAAACGGATACTCCAGCGATGGCTCGTACGAGTAATCTAAACGAAGAGCTCGGGATAGTTAAATACATATTTACGGATAAAACCGGCACCCTTACAAAAAACGTTATGGAATTTAAGCGATGTTCGGTCGGTGGAAGACTATACGAGTAAGTTTCATGTCAATGGTATACTTTTTTCTGCTTTAGAAACTCATAATACTGACATCGAATATTAATGTGTTGACTTTTGAATATTTTATAGTTTGCCAAATCCTTTAAATGGCGAAAGTACAAGTGATAGCAACTGCGAGTTAATTAAGGATATCATGGAAGGAAGGTCCGTGCGCGATTTGTCGAATCCTATCGATAAGAAGAAAGCGGAGCACGCGGTTATACTTCACGAGTTTATGATCATGTTGTCGGTTTGCCATACGGTTATTCCTGAAAAATTAGACGACTCCGTAATCTACCACGCAGCGTCTCCTGGTAAGAATTGCTTGCGATAAGAATGCTTGCGAAATTCTTGCTTGATACATTGTTTAACGAATTACATTCTTTTTTCTTCGTGTTAGATGAAAGAGCGCTAGTGGATGGAGCACGTAAATTTAACTACGTGTTCGATACGCGGACGCCCAGTTATGTGGAAATTGTAGCTCTAGGCGAGACATTGCGTTATGAAATCCTGAACGTTATAGAATTCACTTCGGCTAGGAAGCGTATGTCTGTGATCGTAAAAACGCCTGAGGGAAAGATTAAAATTTTTTGCAAAGGCGCAGACTCGGTCATCTACGAAAGATTGATGTCGACTTCTTTAGAAACTAGTGATCTTGACCTAGAGCACGCGGATGATTTTCGTGAGACGACCCTAGAGCATTTGGAAGCCTTTGCCAGTGACGGATTACGGACGCTTTGTTTCGCCTCCGCAGAAATATCTGATAATGTTTACCAGGTATGTATTCTATTTTGTTTTCAAGTTAATAAATTGTCTAACAACTTTCGACAATTTTTTATAGTGGTGGCGCGAATCGTATCATAAAGCGTCAATTAGTCTTAGGAATCGTGAAAGTATGCTGGAACAAGTTGCGAATTTTATTGAGACTAAACTTACGTTATTGGGAGCAACTGCAATTGAAGATCAACTACAAGATCAAGTATGGAATATTATTAAATGATGAAAAAGTTGAACATGGAATTGTAACGTCTTATTGAATTTCTTGCAATGCTATGTAATTTTAGGTCCCAGAAACGATACAAGCTTTTATACAAGCTGATATCTATGTCTGGATATTGACAGGAGATAAGCAGGAAACCGCCATAAATATTGGGTACTCGTGTAAATTGATAACACATGGAATGCCACTTTACATTATTAATGAATCTTCTTTGGATGTAAGTAGATGATTATCAAAATTTTGAACTTTCAGTCGACTTAACATAAAATGCCTTACGTAATATGTATCATAGAAAACGAGGGAAGTCATCATTCAACGCTGTCTTGATTTTGGAATTGACTTGAAATGCCAAAACGACGTAGCCCTGATTATAGACGGCAGTACATTAGATTACGCTTTGTCTTGCGACATCAGGATGGAATTCTTGGAATTGTGTTCAGCTTGCAAAGTTGTTATCTGTTGCAGGGTGTCGCCAATTCAAAAAGCTGAGGTAATATTTTAATTCTATTTGAACTTACATAATATAATCAATTGCAATATTCTAATTTCTTTCAAATGTCTGACAACTTAGGTGGTTGATTTAATCACGAGTAACAAGAAAGCGGTGACTCTTGCGATCGGGGATGGCGCAAACGATGTGGCTATGATACAGAAAGCTCACATCGGCGTCGGTAAGTTTCATTGCGCCTATTAATTTTTGTTGAATATTTTTCTCATTAAAATATTGCGATGTTTTGCTTCTCATAGGTATCTCAGGTGTGGAAGGTCTTCAAGCGGCTTGTGCCTCTGATTACTCTATTGCACAATTTCGTTTTCTGAAACGTTTGTTATTTGTTCACGGCTCTTGGAATTACAGCAGAATGTGTAAATTAATCTTATATTCGTTTTACAAGAATATCTGTTTATATGTTATCGAATTATGGTTTGCCATCTATTCCGGCTGGTCCGGGCAAATCCTTTTCGAAAGATGGTCCATTGGGCTTTACAACGTGGTAAGTTTTAAAAATTGTACAATATTGTTTTGCTCTAATAAATAAAATTAATTTCCAATAACTCTGGTGTATTTTTATAGGTCTTCACCGCTGCGCCTCCATTAGCTATGGGTCTCTTTGATAAAGTGTGTTCCGCGGAAACTCATTTAGCCCATCCAGGACTGTATGCGAAGAATAACGGCAAATCATTCTTCAATATTAAGGTAAATATAATGTGTTAAATTTAGAAGTATAATAGTGTAGTTTATAAAAAAAAAATGAGACGTTTCTAAATGTATCTACATATTTAAATATAGGTATTTTGGGTATGGATTATAAATGCATTAATTCATTCGTCGCTATTGTACTGGCTGCCGCTAATGGCTCTGAAACAAGACGTTGCTTGGGCAAACGGTAGAGATGGCGGTTATCTTTTATTAGGAAATTTTGTCTATACCGTGAGTACAACATCGTTTATATTATGTAATTCTATGAGAGAAAATTTATGAAAGTTTCTTATGAAAAAGATAACTTACATAGCGTGTGGTTTCTCAGTATGTTGTAGTAACGGTATGCGGGAAGGCGGGTCTAATAATAAACTCGTGGACATGGGTCACCCATTTGGCGACATGGGGGTCTATAATACTTTGGTTCTTATTTATTTTTATATATAGGTAACATTCTTTCGCTATAACATTGTTATGAGCTTTCACGCATTATCAAGTAATACGTTTAATGCATACTTGTTGTTGCAGTAATTTTTGGCCCGTCTTAAACGTTGGTGCTGTGATGCTGGGTAATGATAAAATGTTATTTTCATCGCCTGTTTTTTGGCTAGGACTTATATTAATACCTATCGCGGTATTGCTGTTGGATATCACAGTAAAAGCGTGAGTATACAGCCACTGCTAAACGCGCGCACGTTTGTATGATATTTTATACTTATGGTCTATTTTGTTAGAGTGAAGAATACAGTTTGGAAATCTGTAACGGAAGCAGCTCGAGAAAATGAAATTAGGAAGTCCGATCCTGGTGATATATTCAACAATCAGGATTATAGAAGCTCGTAAGTATCTTCATTTCTTTTATTAAAAATTAACGTATAAAAAATGCAAAATGGCATTTTAAATGATGGAAGAGATGCTTTCTAACATTTAATTCAGATCATGATGAAAGATTGCATTATTATAACCGACGATTTAGGCTGCCCGATAAACAAAATATCGATTTATTATTAATTTGTTTCGTTGAAAGAATTAGCATATATCGTAAAAACATTTAATACTCTATTGATGCATGAATCATTCTAATAATTCATATATATTTTGCTGACTTATCGAAATTGTGCATGGCTTTCTAGATTCTAGCTCCATTATCGCGTACCATTTATATTTGAGATCAGATTTATATTGGTGCCTGAGTGGTTTGATTAAAACTGTGAATAAAAATCCTCTATGTTTTGGTACATTTAGGTGCATGTATGTAACAACTATTAATTTAATCTAATCACGGGAAACTTATCTGATTTTCCTAAACTAACTGTCGTTTGTCTGTTCACTTACGTGTTAATCGGAGCGCATCTTGAAAAACTGACAAAAATTTAATTATGCCTACTTAAATATCATTGCCTCCTAATTGAGCGGATAAATATGAATTATGACAGGCGGTCGAAGAAGCGATGGTTAAATCGATATTGGACCTTGATCTATCCGCGACGAAGACGCAGTAGGCTGAGAGTGTTTCCGTTTGTAGCACGTGGCTCGTGGTTTACGCACCGTTCCGAGCATGCATCAACCGCAACACTTCAAATCTCATATTCCTGAATGATCTTCCCATCCATTCGATATATTCCTGTCTTCCAAGAATGCCAATATAGTAAGCGTTTAGTATACTATATACGATTACTATGCGCGCACATGTTCCTTTCGAGTGCAATATTAGAATTAACGTAATAAATCTTATGCAGTATAAAATGATTAGTGCTGAACTTCATGCAGCACAGTTTTCTGTATACGTATGCACTATGAATTATTCGTCTAGTCTCTGCGTATCCAGAAAATATTTATATTTTTTTTTGTTTGAATTAGGTTAAAAATGTATATGCATTTCTTATATTTTTTTTTATATTTGATATGTTCAAAGAATACAATTATAATGATTTAATAATTGTAGATATAATTGTATATATTTATTTAATTTAGATGTATTGAATATGTCATATCCAATAGAATCTCTCGCACGGCTTTTATTCCCGGTTTAATTATTTGCATTATTTTGCAAGATTGTAAAAAATAATGCATTATAATACGGTGACGTGCTACAGGTTCTGTTGTATGTACTTCTAATATATTTTCTGTTATCATTATCATTATTATTAATCCTGCCTCTTGTTTTAAATTAAAAATTTACTTTACAATATCTTTCATAGCATCATCAATTAATGTGTTCCCTATTAGACTGAGAAAAAAATTGTTGAATTTTAATATAAATATTTGTTTGAATAGTATTAATTAAATATTTACTAAGTGTAAATGTAAATGTATATTTATTTGGTATAGGAACCATTAATTTAACTATCATTTTTTTATTTAGTAAATATTTATTTACCATAAATGTTAAATTAGTATTATTCAAACAAATATTTTATTAAATTCAGTACATTTTTTCTCAGTATAACATACAATATATTAAAAATCAATCCCTTATTTTTTATAACTGTATACATACGTGCACATAAAATATTCCAATGGAGCTAGATTATCGGTATATTTGAACCTCTACCTTAGGATAAATGAATTCTGAGTCATGTAGCATTAGAAGAATCCTTGTATTCTCCCAATTATTCTCTTAAGGTACGATCAAAGTCTTACTACAAAGCACTTCGAGGCGTCTGATTGATCAATCAGAAGAAAGAATTTTACTAAATAGCCAATTAAAAATTACTTCAAAGCATTTGTAGCATCACGTTGACCGTATTCTTCAAGTAAATAAAGCTTATAGAATTAACGGTGTATCAGCTACTATACTAATTCACTGTAAACGATCTGTCGTTCGTTAATGCGGTCTTTTTTTGATGTGTTCTCTTACGTGGTATCCCGTGCAGGCCTGTGCATGCCATCGCCGATCTCGCGAGGTGTAAGTACTTCCCCACAGTACCCAGTATATAATTTCTCAGTTACTCCTACTTATATCTTTTTTTTTTCTTTCTCTCCACATTACAAACAAGCGAGAACACCGCCGATTAAATGAGATCGCATGATCGTTTAATGTATCGCTGGGTTAAAAAAGGCTAAGCACACAGCACAGCGATTTGAAAATGGCAATCACGCAATTTTTCTTACGTCTCGGTGTAGTTCACGATGATTCCTCTATGGCAGTAATTATAACTTTGTTCATGCTTGCGATAGCATACGTATACACCTGGCTTATCAGCGGCGCGCATGTCTAATTATCATAATTAATTAATTAATTTTCTAATAAGAGTAGTGTCGATTTTTCTTTTTGCCAGTAAATTAACATCCACCCTTCACGATCTTCACATTTGATTTTCATCTTGTTTTACTCAATTCCTGCACAGTAATTGTATCACACTTACTATCACGTATTCGTAATATCCATCGGTGTGAAACAAAAAGAAAATTCGGAGTTTTGCGTTTGAGATTGGAAAAACATTGTCGGCCGAGAATATCCCGAAGGCGAGAGATTATATAGAGCGACGATTTAGAAAGATAGACACTGAGAAAAAAATAAAGAGCGAATTATAATTCGTCGTTTTGTCCATGCGACGACGACGCATGGACGTGAGAGGAGGCTCTCTCCGGCCAGCCGAGAATCTTTAAATCATTGCTGAATGCCCGGCTTTGCAGATTGACCGAGACGGCGAGGTTGCTGAAAAATGTTAAAAGCGTTTTCACCAGGCGCTCGAACGCCGCCTCCAGAGTCAATGTCGAGGTGGAGCTATCACGTAAGTTGTCTCTTCCACAGACATTCGCACACAGCCCGGAGATATTCCCGTTTACGATGCCCAGGATCGGCCCCTCACCCCTTAACGATCTTCCGAATCGATTAACCCACCCTTTCGATAACTTTATGACCCTCGCGAAACTACTTTCTTACTGGGGTAAATTGTTTTAACGTGTTTCTTTATATACTTTATTTTATTTCTAACGAGCACGCGCTTATTTTCATTGGCTTTTCGTTCTTCTCGTCCGTCCGTTCGTTTCGTCCGTCTAGCTTTATTTTATCGATGAGTGCCGTCCCAAAATATTGTAAATTACTATTTTAAACGAGTTCTACGTGTTTTCATTAAATTTGATTATTTAACTGCACACTCTTGCACATGCACCATGTTTTATCTCGTAGCTGAAATATCTAATTTTTAGCAGCCGATGCATTGCGCCAGGTATACTGGAAGTCGCCTCCTTCTTTCATTTTTTTTAAATAGAGACTTTATGACGGGGCAATACAGACTTTTGCATAACGCATAGCACATGCTAATGCATAAGAAAATGTACAAATAAAAGTTCTTCGTTTCTTTCCTTTCCATGAAATAAAGAACTCTGATTGGTTCAATTTCTTATACCTTGTGTGTTATGCGTTATGCAAGAATTTGTGCTCTCCGCTTAAAGCCGCAACACAGACTTTTGCATAATGCATAAGCGAATCAAATCTAATTAGAATCTTTCCTTTCCTCCCATTCCATGGGAAAGAAAAATTTCAATTGGTTGATTTTCTTATGCACTATGTATTATGCGTTATGCAAAAATCTGTGCTACAGCCTTTATAGCCATTTTACAATAAGCTATTAATCATAAATCAAAAGTTAGAAGTTGGAAATTGACGATTGTGATTAGTTAATTTCCAGCTTCTAACTTCTGATTTATGACTAATGACTTATTGTAGAATGCGTGTAAAAGGTGAGAATACAGTCTTGCATGATGCATAGTGCATAATGGGTTTATCTACAATAAACTATTACATAAGTTTTAAATCTTAAGTCTATAATGCGCGTTTCTATCAATGTAGATTAACTTTTATTTTAGTTCAACTTGTTCTTCATCTTTTTTTAATTTTTAGTCCTAGAAAAAGTTGAAAAGTTAGTTGAACCAAGATTAAGATTAAATTATATTAGTAAAAACGAGCATGAGAAATTGATCAATGATATTCGATTATTTTTCATCTCACATTCAACTGTGATTGGTTAATTTTTTACGGCTTAAGACTTAAAAGTTTAGACAGTGGCTTATTATAAAAAGTAACAAATGAACGAATCAAAATTTTTTATTTCTTTCTACTCTGTGAAAAAAAATAATAGAAGACTCTGATTGGTTGATTTTTTTATGCTTTATGTGTTATGCAAAAGTTTGTGCTCCAACTTTATAACAGCATCTGGTTACGAGATGACAAATTTTTTAGCCCGTCAGTAAGTTAAAATTTTTGTCAGTAAGTTGAAATGAATAAAATAATATAAGTTAAAATAGTATATACATCCTTTTTTCTCACTTTTATTTTGACAAAACTACTCGTGGTCAGACTCTGTTATAAGGACTTTAATTTTTAAAACTTGTCGATTTCTATCATATCGAATGGCAGTGCGACAATTCCGGAACACCTTATATTATATATATAGCTATGATTTTAATTAGCGGAACTAGAGAACATTAATCCGAAATTAGAGAATTAGTTTATTTTTTGCTATAAATAACGCTTTACTGAATTCCAATACTTAAATATTGTATATTAATTAAGGTAATACCGAGAATCCCCGGCTGCTATGAACGCGTCTAGCGATGGGCTGACAAATCTGTCTCGAAACGCGAAACTGTTTTACGCGATGTGAAATGTAATTTTCGTGGATATGTACCAGAGAAAGGTGTCTTCGATTTAAAGAAATGTTTCTTTGCTATACGGTTAAAGAAAGAAATTTCTTTGATTTAAACCATGAATGTCATTTCTTTGAGTTAAACAAATGTGATTTAAACTTTTTAATTTAAATTTTTTTAAATCAAATAAAAAAAATTTTTTTTTTAAAGAAATTATGTTCAAATCAAAGAAATTTTTTCTTCAACCATATAGTAAAGAAACATTTCTTTGAATTGAAGAAACCTTCCTCTGGGTGTGCGAATTGCTTGAAAATTTCTGAGAAAGATAACGGACAGCTGATCGCTTGACGTGGCAAATTAGACAAAGTAGAAGGCTTCCGACGCCTTGCATATCCAATTAATAAACGTTCTTATAGCAGAGATTAATGAATTGCGACCTTTGTTATTGCGCATGCTGCGCGATGCAGATGGTTTTGCGTTCTCGCAAGAGGAAGGTGGCTCGGTGACCCAGACGGACGTGATCAGAGCCTACGACACGAATCTTCCGAAACCCGGTGGCATGTGATTTCAGCGGGGTGGCCGTCGTGCGGCAAAATGATGCAGGCTGCTATTCCAAGCGGCTTGGAGTGATGAGCTCCGCGTTTTATTCGACTGACATGGAAGAGGATCATTAGAATGATGTACGACATTGGGATCAGATCGACGATAAGTTTAAGGATCGAGAAGACTCGAGAGAAAAAATTCCTATTCTTTAATTAGTCGTATGTTACTAAGTTAGAATCAGACGATCCTAACGAAAATGGCCTTTCAATCGCGACTGATCACTAAAGTATTTTATTTCGCTGGACTTGTCACTCGGGAAAAGGGAATTGTATACTTGTAATCTAATGCGTGCATTCGAAATGGATGCGACTAATTAATATGTCAATAATGTTCGAAGAAAGGATTCCTCTTTGAATTACTGCGATCTACTTTTACAGAAGGATGCTCTAATATTAGGACGAGTAATTATTTTGATACTTCATGAAATTTTATTCTGATATATCCTAGGGATCTTGTCCTTAAAGTATCGGGTAGCAGCGCATTTCGCTTGCGAATGCATTTGGAAACGCATTTCGTATTAGCGTCAAAATTGTGTACGCAGAGTCTTATATGGTTAAAAAAAAAAAGATCGAAGAAGAAGAAAATCACGTCTATTTGTAAAACGCAAGATTGGAATGCCGTTCTACTTCTTCTTCTAAGGAATAAAAATTGCGAATTGCACAAATTGTAATTGCGATATTAAATGTGTTAAAATATATACAGTACATATATATATATATTTGTTTTATACGTAAATAGATTTGTCATGCGAGATAATTATCCTGGGGGCGCATTCGAGCGAGATCTTTCTGGAATTACGAATATTTTATATATGTATATGTATATATATATGTATATATATATATATATATGAAAGAGAATTTGTACATTTCGAAGATTGGAGTTTCGATGATTGCGACACGATCGATGGAGGACGTTCGACTTTGTGCCAGAAAAAGACTGTTCCCTTTGTCCGTTAGTATATGTATATTACATTATTCTTTACTTCTTCTTTTAAATCGATAACGTAGATATTTCATTTTCAACTGTACATACACTAAATTGCATTGTTATCTAGTCAGAATCTGGTACCTATCAGTTCAGAGATTCACTTTTCCGATCATCACACTCTTTTTTAAGTTTATGACTGAGAAATTTAATAGATAAAATATATTATATATGTAAGTGTATATACATATACATTTATATATGTATAATATACACACATATAATATGTGTAAAATAACAATTGTATATACTATGTTCGGAATAAAATGGTGATAAAGAAATTGTCTTAATCTTTTCCCAGACAAAAAAATTATAACAAATTAAGTAGAAGTATATAGTAGAATACCAATTAGTATTCGTTATCTAATATTTGGAAGTATAATATCCGAAACCTTATTTTTATTAAAGTGTTATTAAAGTTTATAGCAATAATAATCGTACAAAGCACGTGTAGATGATACTTCATTGAATAAAAATACTTCTGTATAAATCGTAAATAATACTGAACATTCCAGTATGTCATTGTCTTAAATAGAATATTTACGGATAAATAATCGGCGCACTTTGCTAGTATATCGATATTTTATCTGTTTTGTTGCGCTCGAAATAATAAAATAATTACGATTCTCTTTCGCTCTCGAGATGAATGCATGATGATAATTAAAATTGGCGATTGCACATCAATCGTCGATAATGTAATCTTGATTTGCCAATGCAGATTCAAGTTGTCCTCGGCGGTTCCAGCATGAGACTGATGAAGAAGTTTTCGCGGTCCTCTCTGTAACGCGCCTTCAGAAGATATTCGCACGCAAACGAGTTTAATGGGAAATTGTAGCCCAACGCGAATCTCTGGCAGTCTGTCAGCCAGGTCGCGATGTCGATAATGTGTCTCCTCCTCAAGTCCGCATTTTTCAATTTGCTCTTATTTTGCGAGCGTACTTTCATCTCCAATGTAAACACTCGCCAACGATTAAAAAATCTGCGTGCAAGATATCGCTGCCCGCACGTCCAGACGTCGCTCTTAGTTTCATCTGTGACGTTCTGGTGAGCTGTAAATTTCATCCTAGTCAATGTCGCTATAAGAATGCGCCTAGCTAAAGATGGTTTGGATTCTATTAGATTCTTGTCATCTCTTGAGTGACGATCATTGAAGTTATTATTAATAGACAAAGACTCTGAAGTCCCATGAATTCGCGCGGTTAACTGTTTCTTTGTGAAAAACTGTTTCGGTGCAAAATTCGCTTGAATTTCTTTCAGGCTATTTAATCCCAGAATTTTGATCAGAAAATGTCCAACATATGGCATGCAAGGTGGATTACGTTTCGCTACGGTCCAGACTTTTCGATATTTTGAACATTGTGGGCTTTTATAAATCTTGGATAGCCTTTCCATCGCCGCGTATCTAAAATATGTATGATTGTGTCGGTACTAAAATATTTCCCGTTTTTTCGAAACAGAGTAATTAACAAAGGGAGAATCGGGAAATATTTCTCAGATTTTATTGATTAATTTATTAATTTATTCGCGTGTATAGAGTAAAAAAACATTTTGTATTTGTGTAAAAATCAATTTTTGTTGAAATTTTTATGTTGAATTTTTAACACATAAAAAATTCAAATATTTATTTAACGTGACTCCATTATTTGAATATCTTGTAAATTAATATTCAATTTTTTTATGTCAAAATAATACAATCTATGCGTAAGTGAACGAATAACATAAAAATAATTAATTTTAAAATATAAATTCTAAGATAAATGAATAAAATGTATTAATTTAACATATTATAAATGTAAATTTTACTAAAGAAATATGCTTACGTAAATTGTATCAATGTATTTTTTGTATTAATTTTTTATATATTACTTTGTAGCATATTTATCTTATGCTAAATTTGAATGTTTAGGACATGTAAAATTTAACAGAATGTTTTGACTATGTATTAAAAATGTACTTATTCATGAGAAAGATTTATGGTAAATGTTGCTAATTAAATATCAAAAGGAATTATTTTTTCTTTGATATTTAATTAGGAAATGGATTTTAAACGAGAGGAAACCTGCTGGCGTGATGAATCCTCAGATAGGACCAGCTTCTCCGAAGTCTGTAAATCGGCGGAGCCTGTAGACCAGCCAGAATGGATCTACAGGATTGAAAATTGCCGAGCGCAAGACACTTGTCAGCGGCATTGATAAATCTCGCCATGATCCTAGTCCTCATGTCGAGCTGTTTAATCGCGAGGATCTCGCTAACGGTCAGGCAGGCGATCCGGTGACTGAAGGCAATCCACGCACCCAAATTCGGTGCGTTGCGCGATGATCTCTGGTAGATCAGCGCCTCAATCTCGGTCGTGGGAATGCGGACGAAGAGATCACGATCGATCGACGTGAGTTGCACGGCGAAGGTAGTGCTGTCCAGGTCCCACATGGTGATGCGAAGATTCATCCTTAGCAATCTCCGCAATTGTGCCGTGCCTTCGTCGACGTTGACGTTCCTGTTCGTCTTTCCATCGCGTTTGCGTGCGCCGTTGATAGAAAACACGCGGTCCAAGAGACCGCTGGATTTTCCTGTAATCGCAACTTCGGTATTGTCGTTCTGGCTTAATATCCGATTTTTTCGTCGGTAGAAGAATTTCCCTTTCGATTGCTTCTCCTTCCCGCATCGAAAATTCTGAAGAGACGCTAAGTGATGCCTCAGCTCTCTGTCATAAGATACTTTGTGTAAGACATAACTGATATTTAACGATATCTAATCCTCTTACGACAAACGATCTCTTCTCAAATTATTTGATGAAAAATGCAATTGAACGTTAAACTGGACAATTAAATTCAATTAAAATTAAATTCTCACTCTAAAATTTTTCTTGAAATTCAGATAATTGAATTGATCTGTCGTTGGTTAAAATATAAATTGCATATAAAATGATTGTATCCAATATGTCCTATCTAAGCGTTACGATTTTTGCTAATGTATTCAACATTGAAAACTGGTGGTCAAATTCAAATCAGGAAACATTTTTTAACATTAACTGAAAATATGAGATTTTTTACATGGATGCAATAAAGATTTAACTGTCCGTGTATTTATAAACAGTAAGTAAACTATATTGGACACTTTATACGGCTCTTAGAACAATGACAAATATTTTTTTTGTATCACCTGTAGGCAGTCACTGCTGCCTGAGGCCTGTACCAATATTCTGGCGTCCAGAAGAGTATCACTCGTCCTCTAGTGACGGCACCAATAATATTGGATCCGCCAGGTGTCAAGGCAGTGCAAGAGATGCTGGCTGTTAGCTGGCGGCGCGAAACCGGAAGTCTCAGCTCCGGATCTGAGGGCTGTCTGCGAATGTTGACCGCACTCGGTGATCTGAGAGTCTGCACGGATTCTCGCTCGCCAGGTTGCACTGACCACGGGCCGAGCGCATGGAAAAAATGCGCTGCCGAAGATAAGCCGTATCTTCGCGGATGTCTCTGACCCTTTAAGGATCGGCAATTGTCCTCCCAAATTGTCACGCCATTCTCCAGCAACTTACGAGCATCGACGACGTTCTCGTAGCACGAATCACCGCGATAAGGACCCAGAATCAATTCGGAATTGCACTTCTCCGACACACCGAAGCCAAAACGCGATATTTTCGTTAAAGTCCCTTTCGGTTCATTCTGATATTGTTGTTGGCGTTTGCCATATTTATTTTCCACATGCTTTACAAAATCGTCTTCGAAAAACATGTTTCGACGTTCTAAATGTTTTTGAATGTTTAATAATGTAATGTATTTTGGTTGGAATATATATTTGCATTTCTAATATATTTATCAGATTCATTTAGTCGATAAATTATATTATTGTTCTTACAATTTTTTAAACCCATAACAGGAGTATATATTTAAAAATAAATTTTCAAAGTCTCTATGTTGTTAAAAGTTATTATATAAAGAATATTAAAAAATTTTTTCATTTATATAAAAAATTAGAACACTTGAAATTATCACAAATATACGATAATTAGCCTACATGAATAGAACAAAACTGTGAAAAATAAAATTGAAATGTAAAATTATTCCCAGGGACCACCAGGATCCAGTTACGTTCCAGTTATGGATTAAATTTCTATTATTAGGGAAACTTGAATCTAAAACGTATCTAAGTAGATAAGGAAAATTTATGACTTTCGCAAATCTAACCGTGACATCGGCTGTGCTTTCCAAGAACATTTATGCCGACACTGTTATCCAGTTGACAGACGCTGCAAGGCGAACTTTTGCAATTTGCGGTGTAATCGCAATGACATACATAATTGCGGCTTCTTGCGAAAAGAACATTACAGAGTCCGTCGGCACGTTGAAATCTTGCCCGACCATCAAATTTTGTCTGACACGGCCAACTGTGACAGGATTTCTCGCAAGCGATGTAACGCGGTGTGCGCCCTTCCAACTCGTATCTAAGATCCTCCAGGCTGGCTCCAGCGAATCTCACCGGAACCGGCGTGTAATTGCCGTTCATCAACTCGTTGTAACTCGGTCCGAGATACAAGTTTTTCTCGGTCCATGTTGGAGCAATATAGTCGCCGGCACCTCCATAATGACTCCATACTCTGTACGTGTTTTTTTTTTTATGTGATAATATCACTAATCAGTATCGCTTAAAAATTTCCTAATTAATATTTATGATCTAGTATATTTTAAATTAATTTATTTTTGAAATTAATATAATTAAACGATCTCTTTCACTTTGGAGATCAAAATCCGAAAAATGCGATTATGTAATTTAAAATTATGTAAAGTTGTAAAAAACATTTGTTATATGTTACGCATTTGTTATAATACACATTTTTCAAAATGTATATAGTCGAAGACAATGTTCAGATTCACTGGACCCATAAATATCAATTACAATTATTCACATGATGTCAAGAGAATTGAAACGTTTTTGTGCTGAGACAAATCGACTCTAAACTCGCCATTAAAAATAAATTTAGCTGTTAAATACATTCGCGAATAACATGAGTAATGTAAAAAGATAAAAATTAATTTACACTGATCATCACCTGAATATCGATCTTTTGCATCTCGCGTCGCGATTACTCCTGATTTCTATCTCAGACGATAGCAAATATAAGGCGCTACTGCTCGACGAGCTTGCCGCTGTCGTTTCGGACAACGAGCTGCCGTTTGTCTTGTATGTCAATAATCTTCGTATCTGCTCGCACCAGATTTTCCAAGAAACCCTACGTTGCTCACCACCGAGCTCGTAATAATTAACTCGACCGTCAATGAATCTAGGGCAATAAATATGACATAAACCGAAAAAATCCACTTTCTTTAAGAGAAAATTGATTAAAGATTTGTATTTTTCAATTTTAGGATTTTTATTCTATAACTTTTAATATCGTCTATGTTCCAAAATTCACTGTAAGCACTGAAAATTTATACTTGTAGTTTACGTTACATGCACTATAAATATATATTTTTGCACTAAATTTTGGAACAATCATTGTCGTACTATCACTGTACAGCTTTTTTACCACATTTAATACCTGAGCAACGACAATGTAACGATATCGATACTATTGTTAAAAGTTACGAGTTTAAGGGTCCTTCTTGACGCAAGAGGAAAAAAAGAAAAAATAAAGACTGTGATTGTTTTATACCCCTCACTTTGTCTGAAGGAGTATACCTTGCCTTCAGAGTCTTGTGACGTCTCCTCCTAAACACGCTGAGCGTAACATATTCTAAGGGATACACAGACACGAGTTCGAAGCTCTCAATACTAGCGTCAATACAAGACGGGCAAAAGAAACAGGGATTAGTCTGAAGGATGTCGGCAGCAACGATCAGCCTAGTCGGTGTAAGACCCAGAGAGACCTGACGAATCCCTCGTCCGTTCCTCGTGGTCTCCGCAAACGACGACTCCACCAAAATTGTTTCAGAGAACTCGTGGTACTCCGACAGCAGTAATTTGCGTATTCTACCCCGCGATCGATCGAACAATCTCGTTCCACGTAACGCGTTCATGAATAGCTTCTCTCGCGCGGCGAGGAAGGGGATGGTATCGCACCGCACGAATCATCTATGAGATTCTGCATGAACGAGGGATTTTCAAAGCGCTCGTTTACCTCCCAGTACCTAACCGTGCTAGATTAATACTTCCTTGATCGAAACGTCAGGAGAAGATGCGTACTGTCATTATTCACAGACAACTTCTCGCTTCTCGGGAAACGTTCTAAAAAATAATAAGTGTATAATACCTAAATATGCTCATGCAACCCTCTGGGGCTGATCAAAATCGAGTGCTACGGAGACGTAAGCGCGCGTTTTTTTTTTAGAGAGAGAGAGAGAGAGAGAGAGAGAGAAAGAGAGAGATGGAGATCTCATAATCTCATAATCATAAATCTTTTTGTAAAAAATGTCATTTAATTTTTTTAATGTTTATATTTGTAAATTTAAATTATTCTTATTAAAATATATTTAGTTTTTACTTTTTTACACGAGTTATATCATTTTAGTTTTATGAAATTAATTAGTGCTTTTTAATTAAATTGAGTGGGTTTTATAGATCCAGCGTCAGCTCCGAAGGGTTAACATTAAAGTCGTAAAATTAATGTTTTTTGGCTATTACGTTTATGTCCATAATAACAAAATTCGTAGGTATATTCTTAATCATGGCCACAATGTTCTTAATTTTAATTAATAAAAAACTTGAATGCCTCATGGATTTCGTATATTAATTTAGGAAATCGATAAGGAGTTCAAGATCAAATATTATTATATGTGTCGTTGATTTTATTTAAAAATTCAACATTTCGTCGAATTTTCCGTTAAGATTCGTACATAGCCGCAGTAGATTACATTTAAGACTACGCGATAAATACTGGTCGTGAAACCTCGTCTCGATTAATAAGAATTAGCTCCTTACTTTCGGTGTATGTATAATACGATAATAAATAAGATATAAAAACATGTACGTGTAAAAGAACCTCGCCAATAGGGAGAGCGCCTTTTCACTTATATAATTAAGTCGAAATGGTGTTAGCGAAACGTGCAAAAATGTACAAAATTTACGAAGATACAAGATGATTGTTACTACGTCTTTTCGACTCGATGTTCGACTGTTCTTATCGACTACTATTTTCCGGATTCACTTTAATGGTGACTTTGTTGCTGAGAGCGGAAGCAAGCTTCTCGATATTACTCTGAAGAATCTTGTTCGGCTCTGGATTCGTTGTTTCATTGCTGGATGTCGCCGCATTCTCATGAATAGTTTTCACGGGCGACTGATTTTCCTAAAATGCAAAAACAAGTTCTCATTTTTTTTTCGGAATGTTGTATTTTTTTTAGAAAGAATTACAATATAAAATGCTATATAAAATTGACAATACTTCGATAAACTCCAGAAATGTTCAGGAAAAAATATGCAGTCAAAGTATTTATAATGATAAAAGTTTTAATTTTTTCGATTGATTCAACATCATTTTTTACTCAGAAAAAGATATAATAATGAACTATATAAAAGTGATAACTATATAAGCTTATATATTAATATATATAAATATAGAATATGTTAACATAATATATATTAGAGATATATATTATAATATATAAGAATTAACATAATATGTATAATATACGAGTAGATGATTGAATTATTTTATAATTATTGCAACACTGTAAAAAATAGTTTATTTAACTCTATGCATTAGTTTATTCGATTATGTATAAACATTTATTCTATATAAAAAAACTTGTACAGTTGTCACTTTTATAGTTGCCATCATATTATGTTTTTCTCTGAGCGTATGACTAATCTTATTCTGCGGTAATTCATGATTTTGTTTTATTAGTATCGCTTACGCCTTCAGTCTTTCTTCTGAGGTTCGACCTCTGCAGGGTCGCGGCAAGTTCGTTCTGCAGCCTGGATACGACAGGGCTATTGTCCGACTCGTCAACGCCGTTTTTGTCACGACTCGGCTGTTGCGGCAAGAATTCCAACCTGGATGGCTGCTTCGCCTCACCCTCGTATGACCCTATCCTGATGGCCACCTTGCCGCTGGGTAACTTTGAAGGCTGAGCGCTGTTGGTCGGCGAGACCGGTGCAGGCGAGTTCTTTGTGAGTTCCGCAACGGGGCTCGTCGCGGCGTCCTTGGGAATCTTGCTTGCAGTACCAACGTGTCGCGGACTATTGTTCGTCGAGGAAAGGCTCGTCACTGGGAAGTACGTTGGTGGTGGTTTCGGCACTGTATTGGGCGTCTCCTTCAACTTGAATGATTCAATACTTTGCATTTCTACCGAGTCGTCGCTGTTTTGAATTTTAGAAGGAAGCGGGAGTGGAGGCGCTGGTGGTGGCACCGGAGGACCTGCTGTTGTCGGCACTGTTGCTGTTGTCTCATTGAGCATTCTCTTCTGCTGTTCCTGAGAATGTAACAAAACATATTGTTACATTGTTCTAAAAAGTTTGTAGTTTGGATATATTATATATATATATATATATGCAATTTTTAAAATTATAACACTGTTCAAAAATTAGATATTAAAAGGATTTAGTACACATAAAAGTATCACTCTAAGTATCACTCTTGCTAAGAAAAATTATAAATAATCCGTTTATTCTTTTTTTCTTTTAAACGGTTATCTTTAACAAAGAATATTTTTTTAATAATAGTCTTAAACTTACTTATTACAAAAAGAGGAAAATTCATTATTATATATTTAAAATATAAATTTATTTTCTTTCAAAGAATAAAATTTTATTGAAAAGCGACTTTATATAATAAGCAAATCAAAATTTTAATTTAATGATTTTATGATTGAAGTATTACATTTACTAAGATTCAGATTATATACTGTAGGTTTGAAAATATCAACTTTTAAAATTGGAAACAAGTAATTGATATTTAAATAATAATATATGTTTTTCTGTGTGCACATTACGCGTATTTTATTAATTTAAAAAGCTACGATTAACAATTATTAATATATGTTCTATAAAATAGAATACGTTATATTATATTTTCAAAATGTATTCTTAATTTGTCGACAGAAAAATATCAAATATGTTTAACAAATTAATAAACTGTCCTTGGACACAGAGCTAGAGTTGTAAATTAAATTGCATATTAATGCTAATTGCACATTAACGCTAATTGTATTGTATATAATTACTAACGTTGTAAGGAGTGATTGTGACCAGCGCTTGTTTCCTTATTGAGTCGGTTGCATTATTCGCCTTCAAGTTTTTATCCATATTTAATTCTGAATATTTCTAACAATATTTGTAGCAATAGTGATACAAGAAATTTAATACATCATGCATTCCACTCTCCATGTGAGTTAGTCCTTTTTGCTTGCACTTTTTACATTCATCGCGCGGTCACGTATATTATCTTCTATTAAATTTCACATGTACGAAACAGACTTGTCTCTAATATATAGATTACATTAAAACAATCTTACTTATGGCAGTGTTCGTTGAACTTATTTTTTAATATCTTAAAAGTTTTCAATTCTTTCATAAAATTCTCTTCAGCTTTTCGGAGAATCAATTAAATAAAATCAGTCGTGTTGACAGAAACATTTTTTTTACGTGATGTTTCGAACATTCTCTCCTCTCTTCACACCACAAAATGTAACTTTTCTATCCCGCTATTTTCTTCGAATCACGATCGAATGGCGATCACGCGTTTTTGCGGTATTTATTTCGCGGACCGCCGATCGCATGACGCGACGACAGCGAACGGGCAACTGAAGGAACGCAAGAAGAGCGCACGTTACGTCGCCTTACGCCGGCGTTCTTATGTAACCCCTATTATTTTGCACATCCGCCACAATTCGTAGGAAACTGCAGTGTTCGAGGCTGTGAGGAAAAAATGTGGCACAAGACCTCGCGGCGTGTCGCGTTGCAACTCGCGGTATCGGATACCTCGTACACGACGTGACCGTGCTACGATCACCGTCGCTGGTCTTACGGCAAATGAATCCACGAACGTCTCGATAACGATGATTAATGGACGATAAGGCAGTAACATAAGCTGTCAATCGGCCTTCTCACTTGTAATAATAGTAACCTGCTCGCGAAAAAAAAGTAAAGCAATGATATATGTCAACGATAACATGCTCAACTCAACTCCATAAGAAGATAATATCCAGATTTCTCTTCGAAAAAAATTGAGAAATATATACGCGCACGAAATCACTTTGCTGCAATACACTGTGATCTAGAGATGCACATTTTAATCTAGAGAGACAGTCGTTCCCGTTATTCCTATTATCCCGGTAATCCGAAGACACTCGAGATACCGCTTGGTTTTGAATACAGCGCTTTCGAATAATGATTATTAGTAATTAATTTCCGCAGCAAGTTTATTATTGTTATTTCGTTGATTAAAATGTCATAAATATTTCTACGTCAAAAATCGATGTATCGAGAATGATTGTAATGCGCGCTCTCGAGCAGTTAATATAATTAATTTACGTATAAACTACTTCCGCGATCAAACGCGGCCTATCTGCGATATCGCTCGTACATTTTACTTGCCGCGTGGTAATGCAAGAACTGAAACAAAATGTTGGAACATACCTGACTTTAAGGTGTGCAAACTGCTCGCTATCTCTCGACGTTTCAACAATACTACCGAGCAGCCAATGTGTGTCCCACAGGTATACACACAGGTAAATATATCGGCGCGTCAGCAACGCATGCATGCACGCACACGTGCACGACGATTACGTAGTCTGTACGCCACACCGACAACGACTATTCCGGAGTCTTCATAATTTCGTGCTCTTATCTGTTTGCACCGCCGGATCGTTGCTTAGCGGTTGTGTAATTAAAAACTCGCTACTCGAGCCGCCAGTTAGCTACGCCTTGAAAATACTCGCAAGAAAAAGATGTATGCGGGTCGAAAGACCTCATATCTTCGCCATCTATTCACTTCGACATCTCGTTAAAGCAAAATTAACTTGATATACGATAAAAACGGCTATTGTTTTCAAGCGCGTTATGTATCGTGCTTTCGCGCGCAATCGTTAATTTTACGTGGTTAATTACGATCACCTTCGGAGAATTATCGTAATTGATATCAGTGAAACCTTGCATTATACTTCGATTGCTTTTAATTTTTTAGTATTTGATAACTTATTGATAAAACTCACCGATAATTTTTGATAATTTTGATTAGTTTGACTTTTTACAATTCAATTTACGTTTCGTCTAAAATTGATTCATTTTTTAAGATCAATTCAATTCATTGCTGACATTACGCAACTTCGACTTGTGCATGTTGTTAATATTTTATTGCAATTATAACATGCAATACATTACGTCATTAATCGGTTGGAAAGATACGCTTATCACTGAACAGCACATCAGACTGGCGTCAGATAGACTGTTGTTATCGCATGAAAATTGGAGCTTTATGTATTTCAAATTCCACACGGCAAAGTAAATTCGCGACTAATTATTTCTATATACAGATCAGTAGTTACAAATTGCAACATATGTAAAAACATATTCAAAAAGTACTAAAAGAATATTTTATTACTTTAGAGTTGAGAGAATATTATTTTTATTGTATCCCAAAATTTAGTTGCGCAATTTTTAAATAATGCGTAAAATGAATTAATTTTTTCTTACCTTCTCCTGAACTTCTTTGGGCACCTGTTCCAAGGACTGCACTTTTTGTTGAGCAGAATTGAACATCTTTTGGTGTGCACGTTTAAACTCCTCCATCAGCTGCAAAAAAATAAAAATAAAAATATCAATTTTATATCAGGAGTTTTTGATTCAGTCAGCAGATTCAATGGCATGTATTCAGAACATGTATAACGATATTAGCGCGAATTTAATATATAGTTCACGCTACATACTACAGAATTTCAGAAATAAAAAATATAAAAACGTTTATCGATAAAAGCGCATTCTTAATATGAGGTATTAGCTCTAAATTATAATAATTAAGGCTGGATTGCATACGATTTATAGATTCCTTATACATGTGAAATTAATTATATATACGTAATTGCAAGCAACTGACCTTATCGTGTGTGACTTTTTGCTCCTGCGATCTCAGAGTTTCAGGATTCTGAGGCTTGCGATTATCCGGAGTCTTTTCCTTTAACGTTTCTGCTTTAGCAGCATTATTCATCCTCTGTGAGAAAGAAAAATAATGCGCGACATGTGATGAAATGCGAGTATAATAAATATAGCGATAAATTAAAAATAATTAATTATTAAAGGCAATTAATAATTACTCGAGATAAAATAAAAATAATAAATATACATATAGAGAACGTAATTTCTAAAAATGTATCTATATAGAAAAAATAAAAAAGTTATAGTACCGAGGAAAACAGTTTCTAACTATTTAATGAGATATAATCTAGTCCATGGATAAAAGATTAAACTTTTTGCAGTACATTATGTCGTGAGGTACTTCAACTGATTGATAACGCTCATCAATTTCTATCGCGACAGACATGAAGAACATAAAATATAAAAGATATCATAGATAAACAGACCAATGGTAAAGATATCGCTGCAAAATAACGATTAAGATTAAAAAATTACGAATACGTTCAACGAGAGAGAAGACAGGAAGCATCTTGATTGCAATACGTGCAATAATACATACGATAAGAATGCATTATAAAAACTATATTGGGAATTACACTTCATATTTACTCTCAATTCTCGTGGTTTAGCGATCTTATCTCACAGAAGAAAATCCGAGATACGTGAATTTATCTTGAATGTCAATCAATTTTACCTGCTGCGCTCGCCTCTGCAACTCCTGTGTGATGGCGGTGCTCAGATCGGTGCTGGCGATCGGCGACGTCCTGGCGACATCCTTTCGCGGCGTCGCGTATGTGGCTGTCGAAGTCTCCGTCGTTTTGCTGGTAACGCTGGAGGATCCGCCACCGATCGCCGATCCATAAGAAACGGTGGATGCTGGCTCGCAGGACGATGTTGACAGAGATGACGACGTCGACGCAGAATCCTTGCTGCAGGACGACTCAAGGCTTGATTCGGTCTCCGTCGAGCCGGTGCTGCCCATTGACATGGTGCTGCCCATTTGCATGCCCATGGCGTTCATTGGTTTGGTCTCTGTAATAGTAGATACACGGTGATTCGCGATTGTAATATGAAACATTATATAGAAGTAGATGATCTTCTTAAATTCGAAGTATAAATTTTCATTAAAAAAAAAAACACCGAAAAATATACAAATATAAATGCAATTTTAATATATAAATTAAAAAATAATTAATATTTATTT
>NW_017305474.1:964287-967761 GCF_001594115.1 Trachymyrmex septentrionalis
CATGTATAAAAACAATATTTTCAGCTCTTTAATTAATTTATAATCTATTTGAGCCTTAAATCACATTATTAATTTAATTTAATTTAATTTATTATGTACAAGCTTTAAATCAAATTATGTCTCTATTAATCTAAGAAAGAACAGCGTGAAAATATTTTTAATTCTTTTAGTGAGGGGATATGTATTTTATTTATTAAAAAAAGTGAAGAACTTGAAATATTTATGTTTTCAAATGAATGGACAGCGGAAAGGGGACTTCCTTCGACTTGGCGCTCGAGTAAATGCGGTCAGTTATTATTCTAACGATGCTGCGGGAAAAGCCGTCAAACCTGCTGGCCATTTGTAAGGAAGTGGCGGCGGAGGTGCAGGTGGACAAACCGACTGATGCACCTCTACGGTCGTTATCGTCTTCCTCTCGGCTTCGCTCTGTCGCTGCATGAGTTGCAGATCCGTCAATCGATTGCCGACCGCTTGGTCGTTCTCCTGACGCAGAAAATTATTCGCGGCACATAACATATCTTGCTCGTATATTTAATTATCCGATTACTTAACGAGACAACATTTCAAGATGAAAAATGGCATGATAACGAAAACAGATCTCCTTACTTTGGAGCCATGATACATGGGTAAGTCGTCCGCAGGCCCGTCATAAATCACGTCTTGCTGCCTCGCGTTATCTCGCCGATAGGCCAGCCGCCGATTAGCCTCGTCTCGTGGATTCGCGTCGAAATCATGCACCTCATAGTCAATCCTGGGCGCCACGGGGTCGTAAAGTGGCTCGTTGTCGATGTCATCATCGTAATTGCCACGCGGATTGAAATGATACTGCCCGCCCAGTATAGGCCGGTGATTCTGGTTCTGGTTCGAGCTCTGATTAACACGAATCACGGTTGTGTTATTCGGTTTACGCGACCATTCCGGCGCCTAGAAAATGATCAAATTAAATCCTCATGAGAAAGAGGCGTTGCATTTCTGCCTTTTAAGCGATCTTAAGTCCGATCTCTTGCGCAAACGTAATTGTAGTTGTAAGAATTGAACAATCACACTTGAATACGAGGAGAATATCCGACTGCGATTGGTGAATTGTTATAACTATGACCACTTACGTTTACGCAATTGTAGATCAGGCTTTATACTTTGAAATTCGAAATATGTAAAATAAGTGAATAACTCAGAATCATACACACACGCACACACACGCGCGCGCGCGCGCAGGCACACACATTATTATATTAAAATATTTTATAATTAATGTACGAATATTAAACAGATAAATGCAAAAGCCGGGGAAAATTAAGTATTTTATTTTACTTTAAAAGAAGATTTTTCTACTAATTATTATATAATTCAACGATTATTACATGATAGAGTTTAATAAAAAATTTTATAAAGAATATAATTAGTAGAATTTTATACAATTAATGTAATTATTCTAGTGATTATTATAATTCAACGATTATTATTTTTTATATGATAAGTAGAATTTAATTTATAAAAAAATATAATCAATGTGAATTTTATACAATTAATGGTAATTATTAATTAAAAGTAATTAATTCAATAGAAATTTTACAGTTAATGTAAATAAACATAAATTTTCAAGTATTCATTGTACATACCCTGCTTTTCTAGAAATAATATACGTGTCGATGCATAACGGTAAAAGCTGATAAGCTACTGCACTGTTTTTTATCGCGTAGAACGCGCTACCAATAGGTAATATAGTATATCAAAACGATAAGCAGTAAAACAAACCAAAGTAAAAAAGGTATATGAAAAATTTTAAATTCATGAGTCAAAATTTTCAAAGCCTAATAAAGCAAAATTTAATTTATATCTGTTTTCTTCTCGAAAAAAATTGCTTAGTGCAACAAGAAATAAACTCTTGGAGTTTTATATTGCGCATTAATGTACGAAACAAGATATTCTATTTTAAAATTCTTTACCTGATCCACGTGTGCCCACTCCGAAGAACTGCAGCTGGTGGTCGACAGGGCGAGGGGGCAGCATATCCTATAACGTCACACACGGAAATAAAGCGGGATCTGTTCGATTATGCAAGCGAGTCCGTACCGATTTCTAAAGAGTGGAATTCATAGGACGCGCGTTTTTACCATCAAGGAACACCGGGGAAAACAAGGAACAGGATGAATGTTAATATACGTGGCGGTAAGGAATTCAAACTGCGGCGGACTCTATGATCGTTATCGCCGCGTGTCCTATTAATGGACCGACTTTCTCCCAGTGTAAATTCATTGATGCCACTCGATAACGGTTAGCCACCACTGGAAAAGATATGTGCATAGCGCGTACCATAGGCAATCCGTTATTGCAATCGGTACATCGCTCTGAAAAATTACGCGATGGCCGTATTAATCCTACTAACGCTAAGTTTGATGTGCAAATAAGCGAAATCATTGAACGTTAATTAAGCTACGCTTTCAATGATCAGCAAGATTTAACTTGATAATGTATTTATTATTTCTTTCCTTTTTAAGTTAATAATTAGATTTGTGTTTATACAAAAGATTATATAAATATTATGTCATTAGGACTGTGAAATATATGCAAATCTTGTGTTACATTAATTAGGAGTACCCTATTTCCTCTTTTTATAAAACTTTATATCAATAGCAATACTGTATCACACTCAATAGCGTTTTAGAAATAACTTAATGCTTGTTTGATTAAAAATGAGTTTAACGACTCATTCGAAATTTCTAATAAATTAATTAATCAGAAACGATCTTTTGATAAAATAATTGATGGGCTCCCTGAGAAAACATTGCATCCAACATTTTTCTAATTAGAACCATGGAAACCATGTAGCCACCACATAAGCAATATTTTCCTTATTAAAATATCACTTTTCATAAAAACGATGATTGCAAGTATTGCAACGTTTTTTTGTAGGGAGTTCTTTAATCGAAGCTACATTAAAACTGACCTGCCGTTTCTATTGCAAGCATCATCGCGCGGATATCGCTGATGCATTCTGCCGTCGTGGTGATGATGCTGTGGCGAGGACGACGGGTTGTTTTGATGCTGCGGCGGCGGGCTCGCGGCTGCCACGCTGGACGTCTCAGAGTCGTAGCCGCTGGAGCCGCGGGTCCACAATGGCTCGGGACAGTCGTAAAAGTGATTGGGAGACGTGGGTCGTTGCACCACGAGGTCGAGGATCGCCGAGCTGCGCATCACTTCAATGGCTCGTTCGAACGGAAGATCGGTAAGTCGTTGTCCGTTGCACCAGATTATCACGTCGCCGGCCTTCAGACCTGCCGCTCGCGCGGGACCGCCTTCCCTCGTGCCCTAAAGGTGTGCTTTTTGTAAGCAAAACTAATGTCCTCCAACCATTCATTTCGCACAGAATGCGAGCTTTTTAAAATGTCGAATCCTACATACGAATTCAAAGATGAACCTTGTTACTTTATTCGAATTTATTTCAACTAATATATTGTATTTTAGTTTTTAATA
>NW_017305474.1:967861-974451 GCF_001594115.1 Trachymyrmex septentrionalis
TAATTTTTTTATAAAAGTATTTTTTAGGAAGTAAATCTATATACATAATAATCTCAAATACTAATACAATAAATTGTAGAACAATCAATAATATACAATAAGTAATTAATATTAATATAATAATAGAATGACTTTTAATTGGGGTGTAAAAAACACCTTCAGATAATTGTTTAAAATCGTAAAGAAATGAGGTGACTATTTCTTGGTTAAAAAATCTTATAAAAAAGTTTATTTTTACTGAAATAATTTTAGGAATAATTCGTAAAAAAGAGATTTTAATCAAAGCAAGTTAATCTTCGCGAAACCGAGAGAAAAATCTCACGAATGTCAGATGTTTCATATAATATGACATGACTACGTCCAATTAGAATGCTATTAACCTGAACAGTGAGACCAGGTACGATGCCTCTGCAAACGCCGCAGCCCAGACGGCCTTTCTCGCCAACGAGAATCCGAATTCTGACTTCTGCGCTTGGTACACCGCCTAAACCAGTTTCGTTGTATTGCAGCTGCTGTTGCTGTTGCTGCACCATGTGCCAGGTAACCGGATCGTTTGGATTGCTTTACAAGAATCGTAAGAGATTTTTATAACGAGAGGATATCGATCGTGGAAAGAAGGGGAAACGCACGTACGCATGGTGCGCGCAAGGTTTTAATTAAGTTTCGATACTTACTCTTTTACAGGTATCATCCCAACGCCTGCAATACAAATCGAAAGCCATAAATTACCGCTATCAGCAACGAGATAGAGATTATTGCAACGCGCCGCGAGTATTACTGTTATTAATTATTTTTCCATCCGATCGCTATCTCTACGCGGCACGTGGAATAAAAGTTACATCCGAAAGACGTAACTTATACTTTGCAACAAAGATAATTAAGATAAAGATAGTTACTTCGAATTTTGAGCACCAGGACTTGCTGATTCTTTGCCAGGAGTGCGACCTCCTGGTGGACGGCGTCCTCTACCGGGTAACCGTTCACCCTCAGGATTTGATCGCCTACCTGAAAGCGGCATGCCGAAAGCGAAATGATTAAGCACGACATTGGTTAAAAAATTTGTATTAAATTTGACACTTCAACTTGTTCTAAACGGTCCATTAAAATTTTTGTGTGTCAATTTAATACAAGATGAATATGTTAGAAAGTAACTCTAAACTGGCTCAATTTTCAACTTTTAAAAGATTTCATTCTGTAGAATAAAAAATTCATTTTAAAAGTTTTAGAAAATAAATATTATGTGCAGATTGGTGCAACGAAAGAAGGCAGTGATTAGAAATAAATACCCTCAATCCATTTCTATGAGCCTCGCCACCCGGTTGAACGTCACTGACGTAAAATCCGGCGGCGTATTCGCGTCCACCTCGTAATGAGAAACCAAAGCCGGCATTACCGCGACGCCTCAGTCGTACATTTCTGGTCACGCCGATGACGGCCATCCTGCCGCCTCCTGCCGGGTTCCCAGGACCTCCACCGGTCGACGATCCCGTACCAGCGCTTGACGCGCTGGAGGAGCCACCCGACCTGTCGTAAAAAAGACACATAAATAATATCGTTTTCTGGTACTCTGCTAGCTGAGCATAAAAAAGCTGATGAAAATTGATTTTTTAAGAGCTTTCAACAATTTAAAAGAAATTTCAAGGCTGCGTTATTCTAATTACATGAGTTTCGAAATTAATCTTTTTATAAATTTGAGAATTGAACCGAATGGATTTTATTGTCTTTTTTATAATATTATATTCTCTATATATTATATATTCACTAATTAAATTAATTCATCTATGCTATAATTAAAATAAAAATTTTACTTTTTATATTGTAGTAAAAAATTTAATTAATTTTGCAAAATAAATTTTATTCGTGTAATATCTTTTTTTATTTCGCATATTTTTTATATGTTCAGAAATATCTATGTATAGTTTTGGAATATATTTCTGAAATATTTTCCCTTTTTATTGCATAAGTTGATAAATATTTTCTCGGTTCCGCAGCTACATCCGTCGCTGCAGTACCATCGCGGTTTTATTTGACCTTCGCGAACAATTGTTCTTCTTGCGAAGATCCTCATTTTCTTCCCTCGCTTCGATGAACGAATGAGCGAGCGGATGAATTCCGTATCTTTGTTCGTCCCCCGCCGTTCTTTTTCCATCGCGCTGTGAAATTAATGACCACACCTGGCGCGAGGAAGGAAGGCGAGCTGAGGAAGCGAACGTGGTGGCAAGGTGGAGCCGGTAGGAGTCGCGAAGAATTCCACGCTCGAAGAAGAAAGAGGAAGACGGACGAAGAATGACTTGGACCGAGGCCAAATAGAGACACTCTGCTAATGACGCTGAGAATCCATCTTCGAGGGACATTCAAAAGATTGTACGCGACATGAAGCGGCAACACGGATGCTGTAGGGCACCAGGGGTGACACCGGGTAAATGACAGTCATTAATGGAAAAGGGAGGTTGCTCCAGATTGACTTGAAGGAAGCTGCTCCAGAAAATCTAGTAAGAAGGGTTCTCCTTCTTGTCATTCTAGCCTCATCTACCGTACTCTCTTCGTAAAACAATGGCCGTGAACAATGGTATTCTGATATACATTACCAGTACTGAAAATTTACCCAAGTAGAACGTAAAGCATGGTGTCTGGCTAGTCAAGGATAATTCCAGAACATCCCAGAAAAAATCCTGGTATTTCCAGGATTTATTCATCGATTAATTTTCATTATTTAATTAAATTTTATCGATCCGTGCAATATTATATGTTTTGTACTCAATTCAATGTTAGGATTCTACATGAATGAATTGAAACGCTAACAAATTGGGAACAATATTATTTATTACTTTATAAACAAACATTTCCATTAACACAAACGATTTTTCTATTCTCCTATTTTAGACATTAAATTCAAGTTTCCTATTGATAACTTATTACATCCTTAAGGAAGGATTTGTGCGCAAACACAACTTATCTTTCTATTATTTCTTTTTTTCATGTTCTAACACTTTTCGAATGAGAGAATGATAAATTTCAGACCAGTCCTGAAATTTTAGGGATTTTTCAGAATATACAAAATTCCAGTATAATTCTAGTATAATTCCAGGATTCAAGGATATTCAAAGACCGCTGAATACTACGATAAAGTCATCATAATATCAAAATAATTCAAGTTTTGAAAGAAAAATTATTTAAAAGACAAATATGATCAGATATGAAATCTTACATGATGCTATGTAAAAGTACAAAAATTACAGTTTTACAATTATAATATGACTATATAATATTATAATTAATGTTTTATCAATAAAAATTGAGTGTATTCATTGGTAATAAAACATATGTATAAAAGTTATATAGAAAGATTCAAAAATTTTTCTGGCATCTATAAGTATCATCGATAGTATTTCTTCATCAATAATTATAATTATTTCTTATCATTGAAAGGTATGAAAATTATATTCATTTATACATTAATTAATGTATAATAAACAATTTTCTTTAAAACAAGTCCTGAATAGTTTGAATAACTTAATATTTATCAAAAATATAATTTTTTTTTAAATATTGATATACACACACACACACACACACACACACTTATATATATATGTACTTTGGATCTTAATGTTCAAATGACGTTATCGTAGCCTGTTGCGCTACGTAAGTATAATTTAAGTACTCTCTAACTTCTATGGAGTGGAGTCTCGTTAAAGAGTGAAAATTGAACCAGTCTTGATAAAAAGTGGCTCAATTTTCAAACTTCAAGAGTGAAATTTCACTCTTCAGAGTAAGATTTAGGTACGCTAAAAGTTTTAGAGACTAACTAAGTAACTTGAACTATAGATTTAATCAATACTGGCAATATATATCAAAACACGGCCAATGTCTGGAAAGAACTGGAGCTCCACGTGCTATAATGGCGAGTCTTCAGGTGTTCGTAATGTGAATTTTTGGGGCAAACATAGCCAGGCGTGAGAACCCACATGGAAATCGGAGAGTCGCAGATTGCGCTCGGTCGTGGGATAATAACTATTTTATTTCGCGACATCAGCATCCTCGGAATCTCGCGTTACGTAATAACGGCGTGGGATAACGCAATTTTATTTTAGTGCATTTAATCGTGCTCCTTTTTTTATGTAATGGGATCCCGGGAGGCGTTCGAGCGCACCGCGACGATGGAAACAACTGCGTGTAAAAGTCAAATTGCTACCTCATGCCGGAAGATCTATTATGCAATCGCGACGGGCGAGAGAGGACAATAGATGCACGTGGCGGTGTTCCTCGCGCGTGGGGATTCCGCGACAACGCGCGCGTCCATACGGAAAGACGTATACCGTTACGATCGTCGATATCACCGTTTGACGATCACGCCCTGAAAGTGTTACAGCTAACGCAAACGTCGCGCGTACACACATACACAACTTCCCGATCGTATCCGTCTGCGCTGGCTGACCCGCCCGTGTCACGATCGCGATCGTCGTGATACTCATATGCACGTATTAATCCGGGATTCAATATTCCGCTCACGAACTATGCTAATTCCCGCCTCCTGAGGGTAAAACGTGTCGAAAGAACTAACGGAGGAAATTTCAACGAGGAAGAGAGCGAAATGAAAAATAGGAAAATCGAGAAGACGATCTTTAAACAAAACCATATAGAAGCACAGAAAGAATAGTCCTTTTGCTGAAGGATCTAAAAATTGAGCTAGATATAGATCTGAAAAATATTATGTTGAATCGATCAAATAACTATGGACACTCAAAATGGTTGCTAGAATGTACAAATTTGTTGCAACATTGCTCATCATGATAACGCTTTTTTTTTGCAACATTCATCACGTCATGAGACTGTGGTACTTGAGAACATGTACCTTGGGACACAATTATTTTTTTAATAATAATGAGATTTTTAACTCTCCGCCGGCAACATATAATGATAAAAACTTGGTGTTAAAGCTTTGACAAGTATATCAGAATCATCTTTTCAGATTTTTATATAATTCGGAACAATTAAAAACAATTTTCTGTGTTTCTCGAAAACCCTTATTGTTAATGGAAGAGTTAAAATTCTATGTTACGGAGAATTAATGTTAGCTCACACAAGTTATATTATTTCAGTTGAAAAATATAACTGAAGAGCCAATATTAAAAATCTCATTATTGTTGAAAAAATAATTAGTGTGCCTCAAGGTGCAACATATCCCTGGATAGAGAAGACTACAGTCCTCTCTAGTCACTTATGAAATATTAACCAAGAGATCTCGTTCGAAATGAAGAACTCATTGAATAGCGTTACATTTCTCTCACACCATTATTCTGAGTGTCAGTTACGATACTCTTGGATTCGTCATGTCTGAATTCTGACACGTGTAAAATATAACAGGACACTTGTGAATCACTGATTACGAATTCTGTTTACGTTTTATGTTAATCGGTGTCGAAGGGACGAGCTTGAGTCAAGTCAGAGGTTTGGAGAGCCAGGGCATTCACGTACGAGAAATGCGTTTCGTTTACTTATTATTAAGCTTTGCCTCTCACTGTTTATCACAGTCAATTTTTCTTATTTCCCAAAGTTCGCGCGCCGCGATATTTATTATTGCTATTAAATTTCTGCTCGTGTATCATGATAATAGCATGGTAATAGTGAGACATGAAGGATGCGAGGAACGTCCAGCTCGCCGACAATGCGGAGAAAGTTGATGCAAGGCTGCAAAGAACACGGAAAGGCACGCCCTGACGAGTGTTCTCGTCCTTTCGACTCTCATGACCGTAAGTCTGACTCGTTTCTCGTTGCTCACATATTGTACAAATGGGAAGTAAAAACTAAAGAATCTTTTTAAGATCCAATGAGTATAGTTTCTTTAAAAATGATTATTTAAGAAACAAGAGGTTATTTAACTTTAACTCCCTGAGGTATTCCTGGTTGCGTTTAGAAAATTTAAGTTCAAAGATTAGAAATTTTTATATATTTTACTATAATATATCGTTAATTTAAATATCGTATATTTGGAAATGGCAGAAACGGATATAAAATTACAAAAAGTAAGAGAGAATCTTATTTAAAACATTTTAAAGATTATTATGGCTTTTGAAATTGAAGAAGTTACAGAAATATTTCATTGTCTTTCTATAATGACGCTTTACTTCGGGAATACTCGAGCGAGATATACGTATTGCTATGAGTGTCTTGGTATGCTCGGTATCTAACTTTAGAACTGGTAGCAAGCAGTCGAACCAGAAGTTGACAAATTGTTACCAGACGTGTTTAAAGTACCGCCGGCGATTCGCCTCACGGTCTCTACAACACGGTCTCGTGTATCAGCTTATACGGCTAATCTCTTCAAACGGATTATTGCTGTATGTATAACATGCCGCACGGTAAGACGTATTGATTTTTACGTCATGAAATTGGTAAGCCGTTCACGGTTTCAAACTCGTTCTTCTCAAAAGCATACATTTCAAACAAGTTTTGTAAATAAAAGGTTCGGTAATAGGGGCATTATTATAAATTTGCATTGTCTAAAAAGTGCAATAAAAGAACATTTGATGTTGCTATAAAGGTAAAAATATGTTTAAAAATATAAACACCTGTATGTATACATATAT
>NW_017305474.1:974568-975841 GCF_001594115.1 Trachymyrmex septentrionalis
CGATTTTCCATCCACTTCGCGTTTCATCTGAAGAAAAATGCTGCTGAAGCCACTGAAATGATTTGTGCTGCATATGGAGAGAACGCTGTAAGTCATGCAACATGCAAAAGGTGGTATCAAAAGTTTCGCCAAGGAGATTTCAGTCTTAAAGATGAATCGCGTGCTGGACGCCCTGAAAAGATTGAAACGGACGAATTGCAAGCACTGCTGGATATAAACTCTGCGCAAACTGAAAAGGAGCTTGCAGAACAGCTGAGAATATTTCGCTGATTAATATTTTTTCGTTTGTTTTTAAATAAAGATTGAATTTTACAAAAAAAAGCTCAGAACTTTTTTGTACACCTAATATATATATGTATATTTTGTATATGTACATATATACTGTTTATATTTCTAAGATATAATAAAACATTAACTTTTCGAGTTCAGTTATTCTTAGCTATAAATTAACTGAACATTTTTTACGCATTTTAATTTCTGTTTCATCTATAAACCTAAAAGTAATACACTTATAGTTATCGATTCTGAATCTTAAATGTTCAGTTAGTTTAAATTATTATGGTATCTACGCTTCGATGCTTTGCAACTGGAGCGACTATAGACGTGGTTGAAAACAGAACACATGTTACGTACACAAGTTACAAATTACGTATTCAAATATAGGATCTTTCTCGTCTGCGTCAGAATCGTTCCAGTTTTATGGTATCGATTCATGAAATTTATACTTACACGTCATTCTACTGTTAGCTTTATATCTGTCGATAAAGGATTATTGTGCATAACTCACAATCATGCACATTTTGCGTGCCGAATATCGCTAGTTACAAGAGCGATTTCGAACGTGGGGCACCGCCATTCCCCTAGTAAAATTCATTTTCGTCACGGTCGAATTGCCGGCTTAACTGTGCACGGCCGGTGCCTAGAATGGCGTGAAGCTGTCCAGAGTAAGAAAGAGATGAAAGAAATCGGACGTGTTTCGCGTTTCGTCCCTTCACGCGCGACCGGTTACATTCCATTCAATCCGGGGAATTCGCATCTTCGATCAATCGACTTACTCGCACGCTCTGCAATGGTCATTGATCCATCGAGATTTCGCGGTTTCCGATCATTGATCTCATAGATTACGGATTCGTAAAATGTCAGATATCAATATTCTACAGAAAAAAATAAAAGAAGGTCTATAATAATAGAAGACAAAAGAAAGATGAAAATTCTTGATTAATGATCCTCTTACAGATATTTGATATTGACTAATTTAATACAGAAAAACAGC
>NW_017305474.1:975941-993743 GCF_001594115.1 Trachymyrmex septentrionalis
TGGTCCTCTTACAGATATTTGATATTGACTAATTTAATACAGAAAAACAGCCATTAATTATTTATTTTAAGTAATGCTTTTTGAGATTTTCACGGATACTTTCTGTACAGGAATTACGCGTTATCTTCTTTTACGAGTTATCTTCGTATCCATTATTAGAATCCTAATATTTCATGAATATTGCAGTTTCATTAGAACGAGGAGTTACCTGAGTACTAAGTTTCTGTATTTATTTTAAGTATTAAAAATACTGTAATTCAGTACTTTTAGTTACTCAAATAAGTAATTAAATACTGTCTTTCAGTATTAAATTAGTTATTAGATTTCTGTAAGGATCGTTTTCATGCGAAACAGGTAAAATCTGTAAAATATATGTACCTATACTAAAAATGTCATAGCAGATTGGCGTTATCTTCAACATATATCTATCCTTGTCTGCTTGTTTTACTGCGATGCTCACACGGAAAAATAATTTTGTTGAAATATCTAAAAAAAAAATTAATAAGGTACAGAGGTCTGAAAAAATAATTGTAACTTAAACTATAAAATTAATTACGTAGAAATTTCAAGTATAAGCTGAAAAAATTTTGATATTCTAGTTTACACTTAGTTTATATCAGTACATAACTATTGTGATATATTTCAATAAAATTATATTTTCAAATCTATATACTATATATCTAGTTAAATTTTTAAATACTTTATCACAACCGTTCTTTCTATGCATGCATTAATTATTGCCTATAAGTCTTTGACAAGTTTTAAAATAAAAATACCAACCTTTCAATTAACTACTCTGAATTTTGCTATTTCAAGTTAAACGTGATTATTATACCATTCCGTTTAAACGCGCTTATCATCTCGCGCAAGCGCAGGTTTCAAACAGATAAAGATAACTAAACATTTGAGGACATTTTTGTTATATTATTCAAATTGGCTATGACACTTCCAATGTATATATGTTCTAAAAGTGACTGTGCCAATGTACGCCAACATTGGCAAATATTACATACGCAAGCATGACATAATATCCATATAAATGTAGATCAATATTCAGTGAATGTATAATTGGCATACATTTTAGCTATGCATCTGCAGGATCTATCTTAAGATAAAAGGAGTGAACATTCGAATTCAATAATCCACGTGCATAACTCGATTGTTCCTTTTCTCTTTCATCTAATAACCCACAGAGATTCTATATAAAAAAATAACAAGCGTATCGTACTATGCGCTTTAATGAAGAGTTTCTTGCGATTGATTTAGAAAGCAAGAAGTGACACTTGATCGCGGCCGATCCGACATCTACTACCGATAATAAATCATGCGGAATATCGATCATAGGGAAAGTCTCATGAATAAGGAAAAAAGGCAAATGAAATGATTCGTTTCCGGAATTCTTTTTGATGCGTTAACGATTTACAATCTTCGTTACAAGTTTCTTTTCTCCATTTATCGACTGACGGGCGGAGAAAAAGAGAAAGAGAGAGAGAGAGAGAGGTCGCAGAGAAAAGAAAAGAACCACGCTCATTGCCATGTTTGCGGTGAACGGTAACGGTGATCATCTCCTGGCAGTAAAGTTTCAAGCCGTCTCTCTACTCTGGACTCCGGTATCCGGCCGGACTTTAATGCGGCACAATGCTGATAGGATGGTAAATAATTTTTTCGTTGTGGCTAACGGAACATTTGCAAGCCACGCAATAATTTCGCGAACGCCCGGTCATCCCCGCTTTGCACCATCCACCACGTTTCTACAGAACTTCATATTTGGGAAATATTTCTATGACGCGATATTTGCGTGTCTTCAGGCGTGGCATCGATTTATTATCAGCACGTGATATAATTGACGAGATCCCTTCGTCAATTATATCGCGAGAAAGACACAGAAATCAATGGTTCTATAAATATTTAGTTGTATTTCAAAGAAGGAAGTGATATATCACGCAATACTATTTTTAAATTCACTTTACTTTAGACGATTTATAACTCATGGAGCTGAATTTCACAATATAATTCTGTTTATAATTTTATATTCCAGAAATAATTAAACAAATATATAATTAAAAAATTCTGTTTATAATTTTATATGTATATTCTGATGTATTTTAATATACATTTTCTATATATGTACGCATGTATTTCAAACATTTCCTTCAGTTTATATATGACAAATTACAAACAGAACTCTATCTTAAACTCTGATGCAAAATTCAACTTCTAGAGATCGTCTAAAGTGAACATCGCGGATGATTATGATTTACTGAAAATGAAATTTCATTTAATGAGAATGAAATGGACCGCGCGTTTATTCGCGGCTATTCCATCAACCAAAGTAGATTGGAAAACAACGGCTTATGCGCACGAGTGATTTATTACGACGGAATTGCTTGCCATCAGATGGAATCGCGATGATTTTTGCCGAGCTACTTATGAAGTAATTGCATAATGTTTCACCTTATTAAGATCGAGCTTAGACCGTTCCGCAAAGAAGCATGTAGGTTATACAACGGATATTTAATTCTTCGGTATTCTATCCGTTCGTCACGTAAATCAGCTTATCTAAAGTGCAGCGTAATTTCTATTAAACCTGCATTTTTTTAAATAATTAAGGGCGACACCTAAGGGCGATGCGGCACGTTTATGTCTTTAAATTTGTTCCTTTCTCTCTTTCCGTTTTTCACTCTCATATTTGGGAAGATACAATGCAACATGGAAATCCTTTTATATATCGAGAAGATACTGTAAATAAAAATAAGTTTTTTTAGCAAAACAAAACAATAATCGCATGCTCGGATATTTATTAATTTGTTATTACGCTGACTAATTAACTTGTAACCGACCGTGAGATAAATATTCAAGGTAACTGACTCATCCTTGCCGCAATTTGCATCAGCGATTTGCATCAGTCTCATATAATTCTGGGATCCCGATTTTGTTCTCTGCGAAGTGGGTTACTTGTTATTAATATATAAAGTTTCTCTTTCTCTCTTGTCTTCATCGCAATCATTGTATGAACCTGTAATTAAAATCGAAAGTTCTAATGTCACGAATTTCTGAGTTATGATTAATTTACGCTGTCAATCCAAAAGTGACAGACGCAAATTGCAAAATCAGTAAAAAATAAAAATCAGTACATAGAAAAAAAATTGTTCATTTGATGAAATTAATTTGTAATAGTTGAATAAACAATTTTTTTTCTTAATGTAAAACTGAGTAAAGTGTGACGTGAGAATTTTGCAAATATAAAAAAACTGTTTGCAATTTTATATTCGAGAAATATATAATTAAATATATTTTATAATTAAAAAAATAATATAAAATTAATATAAAAATAAAAATATGTTTTATATTTATATAATTTTATTATATTAAAAAAGTATAATTAAATAAATTAAAAGAATTTTGTTTATATTTTTAACATGTGTCTTTCAACGTATGAATGTATTTTAGTACTATTTCATATACATGCACGTACTTTAATTTTCTAAATTTCTCTCGCTTTATGCAACATAAATTACAAACAGAACTCGATCCCAGAAATCTAATTTAATATTGAAAGACAGTGATTAATTGTTTATTTCTATGTAACCTTTAATCCTTCGGCAATTTGGATTTTTTTTACACAAGCAAAATTTTACTCTCCTTCAAAATAAAAGAAGGAGAAGTCGGATCTCCTTAAAATATCTTATTAATTGTTAAAAACTATTCGGTAATGTAAAGAACTCTGAACTTTTTCACATTTTTGGAAAGCCTAAAGTAGTAAAAATCTGAATTGGACAAGAGGAAAATATGATAATACAGAGGATTACTTCAAATAAGTATAATTAATCTTATTAACACTACCTTCAAGTATTAAATTTCTACTACGATATTTGGCGATAAAACGATAACTTGTAATTATGTATAAAGATAAATTCGTGTAGAGATAAAAGTATACCTGCTTCGAAAAAACGGTTGCCATAACCTCGATTCTTTCTAATTGTTGTTCGTGAGAACTAACTAATAGCTCTAGTCACTTATTATTCATAGAGCACACAACAACTCGCGTTTCAAGGAGCCCAGAATAACATCACAAAGATCAGCGGAACGTAATAGATTTAGCGTACATTCACCCCGTTCGTCGAAAGTATTTCGGAAAGTAGTTCCACTCGGCGATTACGCGAATTACATCCTCATATAACGTCGCACCGGCGCGAGCCTTCGTGACGTCACGTAGTGACGCGCAAGGTCAAAGGACACTGTGAGTAGCGTCGCACTGTACTTGTCGAACGGTTGGTACGAGTGGAACGGCGTGTATGATCATTTTCTTTCAATTAAGTAAACGACGCCACGGCTCCATGATTGACTCTTCGACTCCTAGATATGTCGGGACGACGTTTCCGTTTTCTGAAGCAAGTCATTTCACTCGAAATATGAGAACACGAATTGCGCGAGAATCGTCGCTTTCCATTCTCAATTTGTTACTCTCTTGGCGTAAATTGAGCAACGAAAAGCCATGATGTGTCGATTACTCGTCCGTAATTAAACGTACGCACATATTTCCGCATTCGAGATACATTGCGCGATATATGAAGTGAAGTATCCGCCGCGTCGATCGCTGATTTGACTCGCATCGTATTTCACGACATCGCAGTGAACAGCGCCGTCATATTCGGCTTGGGAATACGTAAATACACAGTGGACCGATTTCGAGTCGATGATTATTTCATTGTAGTAGATACAGCCATAGTGATGTCGATTCCGTCATGTTTCGCAGTTGTACGACTCAACACTTATACGTTGGTGAGTCGCTAAGATGTGTATTTCATGAGAAATCTATCGCGTTCGGAAAAGTACGACGCGCACGGTCGTTGACAGTTGGTGACGCCGTGACGCGGCGACGCCATGTTTTTCATATTTTCAAGCGCCGCGATATTGAACTCTAATCCTACTTCGTATCTCTTCGTACGTATAATTATTCGAGTTTTGATGTGATAATTTACGGCAAAATGTTCGTGCGAGATAACTATCATCTTGAGATCGTGCGCGATCTATTCTCTTTTTTGCGAGGCGCGTGAAGTTGGCCGAGTCTTTCCCGCGGTAACGTTCCCGCTTCCCGCCACTCGTACGCGCGCCAGTCGCGTGACGTCATCAATCTCGCGCGGATTATATCCCTGCGTGATCTGTATCTTTCTCGTTCTCGTTGTTGCTTTGTCGTGATGTAATAAAGACGTCGATTAACATCGGGATTGCTGTACAAGGTATCAAGTTACTCTGATAATTAGTGCGCGTGCGATCGGTAATTAGCCTCTCATCCGCGAGTGTTGTTCTGGTGCATTGGACTAGAGAATACAATGGACTGAGAGGAGGAGGAGGCTTCGGAGGCATCAGGTATCGGCGGAGCATCCCTGTGGTGAGTACATATTATATATTATTATTAGATGTTGATATGTTACTTTGAGAATTAATCTTTCAATCATTTTCTCTTCTCTATTTATTTTAATTGAAGACGGTTTGAATGTTTCGTGCAAGTATCTGAATAATTTGTATAAAGTACATAATGAAAAAGAAACTTTTATAACTTTCTATGAAAGTTTACGTTCTGAGAAGATTTCTCCGCAGAAATTACATAATCTTTTATTAAATATCTGTTTTTAAAAGACGAATAGCATACTTGGGTAATACATGTTGAAGTTACTATTTTTTTTAACATTAAAAAATAATTCGATTTTTTTGGAATAAAGATTTATGATTACATCTTGCGTATTAACTACCACGCTGATTCTCATTTGCCCTGGTTTTTTGGATTTTTTGATTGTTGATTTTGGGAGAGTCCGTAAGAAGATTACATTATTACTATCTAAAAAATAATTTTACATGCATTACGCAAATATACATAAATATATATTTAATACATTTTATTATTCGAGGGCTAATTTGGATTTCATATTTGTGTGTTACAGATCAACGTGGCGTTACAACTTCGCTGCTGTGTGTTGTAAGTGAAAAATAAATACTTGTCTTAAATCGAGATAATGAATCTGTGAAAATTGTACAATATATATATATATATATATATATATATATATATGTATGTATAAAGTTGAGAAAACGTGTACATTAGAAATAATAAAACTGATTCATTATATATATCTTGAAATGAATGGGCTAGAATCTATCTGTTTGAAATATATTTTTTGATCGTTAGAGATCGTATACAGGAATGCCAAATATGTATATTTATTGAATGCAGTTCATTTATTTTGTATCTTTTTAATTTACAAAACGGGGGGATTCACTTTCACACGATCGAAAGCAGCGGGGAATCGCACGGTAGATCGTATCTGATGATCAATTTATGCCGCGAGCCCTATCACGGATAATTAAAATCTTCTCGTTATCTCGATCGTTATATCTGAACGACGATGCGGGCGTTCCATATAGGTACTTCTATAACTATTAGATTTTTATCTGGTCGCGAGCGCTATAAATCGCGGGTACTCGTAATGATAGTCTCGAACTATGGCGAGCGAGGGCGAATCTCATCGTGAACTCTTGAAAATAAGTCAAAGGGTAACCTCCACTAATAAGCTTTCGTAGTTTCCTACGAGAACTTTTTATCGGCGCGACGGTTATATGTAGAAAAGTTTGTGGTACGAGATAGATTGTGATTAAGCAGAGCTTAGTATATTACTTAGTGTATGACTTCAATTCAAATAATATAATTGAGCAGCCAATATTAAGAGTCTTGTTATAGTTAAAAGAATAATTAGTACAGCAAGGTACAATATGTCCCTACATAAAAAGAACGATTTTTTAAGTATTAAAAAATTTAAGTACATACACAGATCTGAAAGTAATTTTATGTAAAAATTAAAGTAGATCATCAAAATAATTACATGAAAAACTTAAGTATGATGAAAAGGTTTGATATTGTATAATAATAATGGTATAATAATAATCAGCTTGAGCGTCTTACATAATTATTTTGATAGTCCAACGAAATTATTTTCAGTCCTGTCTAAATTTTTTACTTTAGCAAAACTCATTATCATTAAAAGAATAATTAGTGTGCAAGATACATGTTCTTACATAAGAAGAACGATCTTTCTAAAATATCTAAAAATTTAGGTACATATACAGATATAAATAATAATTTTGATTGATCATCAAAGTAATTATGCAAGGAATTCAAGCATGATGTGTAGTGCTGCAAAAAGTTTTGACATTTTATCATTCCAGCTTGAGTGTCATATATAATTATTTTAATAGGCCAACGAAATTATTTTCAAATCTATATCTAGTTAAACTTTTAAATACTTTAACAAAACTGTTCTTTCCATGTCGTTATCACAGTCTCCCCTACTTGTTTCGAAAAGGATTCTACAAATTCTATGTCCTGTGATTTGCGAGCATTTGAATTTTAACAAACGTATTGTTATATGATATGAATTGGCGAGAAAATAGTTCAGTTGAAAAGGAACTGGTAAGGTCATTGACTCGTGATAGTAAAGCATGATCGTCTATATTCGCGGATATAGACACTCGGGACGTAAAGAAGCACGTGTGCACATTTCGAGGAGATCGATGTGTGTCAGCGGGTCAGCGACACCCATCAGTGGCAGTGATATCTCTTCGATATTTAACTGTCAGCTACCGAGCAGAAAACTTCTCTCTCTCTCTCTCTCTCTCTCTCTCTCTCTCTCTCTCTCCCCCCCTCTCTCTCTCTCTGTCTCATTCCACGGACCATTAATTAACCAATAAGATTGTTGACTTTTATACGAAGAAAATTAATTTTTCTTATCTTATTTTCTTTCTTATTCAAGCTTAAATTTATCTTTGCTATTAAATAATTTTTAGGCCTGGTTGGTTGCACCAACGTTACTTTGATTTTAAGCAAAACTTAAAACTCTCTCTCTCTCTATCTCATTTTAAAACTGACAAGAGACAGGTACAAAGAGAATTTTAAGTCTCGCTTAAAATTAAAATAACGTTGGTGCAATCGGGCCTTAATTGGACTATTTATAAAATTACCATTAAAAAGAGCTTTGAATTTATTAAGAAACTTGTTTAGTAAAAATAAATATTTTTGACGTGAAACTCCGTTTGAATATATATGTTAATAAATATATATTCTGCTGTTGCATATATATCTCTTGTATTATTTTTCGGAGAACGAGTTATTTATCATGACGGAGTATTGCCACAAGCGTTGCACCATTTTATGACGTCGTAGGAAAGGATTAATATAATATTAAACTTTCGATGCACCTCTCTGCACGTTTCGTTCAGCATATGGTATGTGCTCGCCAAGGCGACGCGACGGACACATGTCGCTTAAATTAACATGCAATTTTGCGACTTAATTATGCGGTTCGGCATACTAAAAAAAGAACATCTGTTATGTTCGCAAACGACCGCAACGTTCTTTTCAGCCGTTGGCGATCGCAATTTTTTGTAGCTAAGCAGTATACTTCTCCGCGTTCGATCTTCATCTACGAAAAAATCTTGCGATGCGCGACTGAGAACATCTCTTCATAAATAATTGTGAAGCGTTCGTTGCCATTAATCGTGGGATCGATTCCGGTGCGACGTATTTGATTTCTTACAATTAGAGAAGCCCAGAAATTGTCTAATTACGTCCGAAATTGACTCGAAAGTAAAACCGTGCTCGGAACACGTTCGAATACAATAGCATTATTACGCGTATAATGGTTTATCTCCATTTTTCTCTCCGCATATAAACGTAAGAGCGATTGCTCCCGTTTCTCTCGCGCTAATTACCATCCTTTTGCAGCCCGCAGCCGACTTTGGTATGATCCGTTGCGAGCGGATTGAACACGTTGTAGATGAGCATTCCGCTAAATTACGGATCAAGAAAATCCAGAATTAGATCGTAAAATTCGCGAGAAACGATAATAGTAGTGCGCGGGACAGCTTCTAAATTGCAAATCATATTTTTGTGTACATTCAATTCTAAACATATATTGTTGATTTTTTAAAATAATTATTTCGTACATTCGTGATATCAAGGTAATTACACTCATTGTTAGAAAGACGGTAGTAGCACCTATACAATTTTTATACGTAAAATTAACATATATAGTTGAATAAATTATGTATTATACATATGTTATAATTCTTACAATTACTAAACAAGTTATTCAACTATATGCGTGTGTGTGTGTGTGTGTGTGCACACGCGTTGATTCTACATATAAAACTTATATAATTATCATCTTTATAATTAAATCTAAAATATGTTTTTCTTTGAGTGTATTATTTATTATGTGAATAAAATGTAATTATGTAGCGTAAATTAATTTAAAAATCAGTCTACACTTATAAAATATTAATATAGGAAATATTATTACAATTAATATTTAAAAATATTAATTATAATATTTGCCATGTTAATTATTTTAAATGTGGACCAATTTTTAAATTAATTTACATAAAAGTTTATTCCAATTGTTGACATTAGTGATTTAGTCGAAACATTGGCGACTTAACGGATACACCGTCTGGTCGTGAAGCTTTCTAACGTTGCCTTAACCGCGATGGACAAGCATTATATTATTTGGCGGAACTTATACTCCATTATCTCAATCCTATCGCAGGTTTTCACTCGCGAGGATGTTTTTGCGGGTGAAAGTCGAAAATTCGCGTAAAGAGAGAGGGACACGCTTGACTAAACGCTAAATTGCATTATGCGCGACATTGTCGCCGAAGGCGGTATGCCACGTTGTGAGAAGATAAAGTAACGCTAATCTACAACCCGTTGCATTACACTTGTTAGCTAACCGGCTAATTATTCCCCTCGTAAGAAAATTGCGCGTACACCGTAAAAAATATTATACTCAGTGTATTATTCAGAGAACATGAGTTATAATTCTATACCTAAGACTAATTATAATTCAGTGATTATCTTTGCCGTAACGCGCCGCAAATATAGAATCTTTTTCGTAATACGTACGTTTCTGAAAAGGCTACAACTAAAAAACTGATTCGCGGAGCTGTCTTTGCGTTGCATAAGCGCTTCCAATTAAAACCGTAATACCTTTAGCGAGTCTTGGATCTAATTGAGAAAAATTCAGGATCCCAAAAGGGTTAATGTACCGCACAAACGGAAGCCGGAATTCTCTTTCTTAAAATAATAGCCGTATCTTAGTTAGTGAACATTACCGCGGTTTTCACCGCGTGTGCAAGGAGAGGAAAGGAAAGGAAAGGAAAGTTTTCAGGCGTCAATTCGTTAATCCGTATCCCTCGGGCAGGTAGTACATACACACATACACATATATTCATACAAGCCTTTGAATAATCCGTAAGCTTGAGTTCATAAACTCGCGACGTTACGTAATGCTCTATACACCTTACGTGTGTGCCAATATCTGCTTACTACAATCGGGCACATGTGTAAATCAAATACAATCGCTCGAAGAATTTGATTCAACATCGGATTCTCGATTTATTATATTCAAGATCAATGGTCCCATTCCTTGATTCTTTTCAAAACGCTAGGTGTGCACATTCCACTTCTATCACATTTTTTAGTAAAAAATTAAAAATTTTGTAAATGTGGAATTTTTAAAAATTATATTGGAAAACTATTTTGACTGAATGACGTAATTATTATTAGCATATAAATTTGCAACACGAAAGATCACTACTCATTAATTTTTTGCTAAGATAAAAATGATGCGAAATGTCATCGATTTGAAAGACATTGTCGAAAAAAAGACAGTATTGAATCATATTCTGTTATTGCCTTGACTAGTTTATTATTTTATTTGCCGGTTTCTTCCGTATCTATTTTTTTCGTTAATATACAACATTTCCATGAATATATTTTAGTTTATATTTTTAAATATACAGTATTGAAATAAAACTTTTGATTGAAAGAACAGATATAAATTTTTATATATTTATAATGTTAGTCAATAAATATCCATTTCTAACAATGTAGATTAACTTTATTCTCAGTTCAACTTACGCTTCATTTTTTTTAATTTTTAAAACTAGAAAAATCTAAAGAGTTAATCGAACCAAGATTAAAATTAAACCACATTAGCAGAAATGGGTGATTTCATTTTAGAAGTATTTTATAATGTTTTTTACAAGCAGGACCGTTTCTTAACTATCATTAACTATTATTTCAGTCTTCTACGTTCGTTCCTCTTAAGAAATACTACTTTAAACTGTGTAAAATCAGGTATATTTGTATAAAATAAAACAAATTTTTTAATCGAAAGACTCAATTTAAAATTAAGGAGAGATTTTTTTCATCTTACTTGTAAGCAGTAGTATATATATCACGTAACTTTTATATCACACACTGGAAATAGATCGATCATAGCGTTTTAATAGTCGCGTGGAAATACAGCCCGCACGACACGCGAGCGCACCTGCTTTCGCGAACACGCGGTTGTTTTCACGTCGTCGTGGATCATAAACGGCTACTCGAGAAAGGTGCGAGCTGACCTTTAGCAGCGCTGATTACTTCGGAAACATTGTACCTCGCTTCAGTAAATTCAACGGATCGTGCGACTCCTGGGGATCGCCGACCCCGTTTCCTACCATGGCGATTATTAGACTTTTCGCACGGCTCGCGTACGTGCGCGCTCTAATGTTTTATTCGCATGATATGTGAACACGCACGCGGTAGAGTGTCTCGAGATTAATGGAGACCCGTCTGATATTTGAAACAAAGCTTGGAGTCAAGAAAAATGAAAAATCTTTGCTGACAAAGATTTTTCATTTCTTCGCAAATCCCAAAATTTTAACATTAAGTATTTATTAACTAATCTATTTATAAATATACCGAAAAAATTTATTAAACCTTAATACATATCTTTTTTTCAATAGTACTAAGTAAACATTTAAACTGTACTGCAAATAAATATTTACTTAATAAAAAACTTATTAGTTAAATCATATTAATAATTTTTATATGAAATAAATATATATTTGCATTTAGTAAGTATTTACTTGAAATTATATTCAAACAAATGTTTATTAAAATTTAGTATTTTTTATTGTAGTGTGGAATAAATTTTACAAAATTTTATTGTTCTTCATCTTCAGTCGACGTGAATATCGTGAATGATTTACGAGATAATTAAACAAATTGATTCGCTTCATTGGGATCGTTAATAACGATGAAACGATCGATATTTTTTTTTTTGTTTACGTCAGTGCTCAGTCTAGATCAGCTAAGAAGAATTCTAAATGGACAGAGTCCAAGCTATTACGATCGAGCTGGGGAAGATAAGGGTCCGGCACACGAGGGTTAAGGACTAACCGAGTTTTCGCTGGCAGGTAGCCGCTCGCGATCGTAAACTTATAGTAATTGGCTCTCCGCTGCAAATACCATTCGGCCGACCGGCTCCACGATCGAAGGCGTTATCGACGCGCGCGGCGAGGCTAAGCCTGCGTGTTGCATCGTCTCGCGAGATAACGATGTTTCTATTCCGCTAATGCTGCGCTGCGCCGCGAGCTGCGATTTTTCAACGACCTTTCCCATGCGCCGTGGTATTTGTTCAACCTACGGGTAAATAATCGCAGATACGCGCCTATCGGCTGTATAAGTGCCCGCCCGTGTGTTGCGCTCGCATCTACAGGATGTCCCACAACTCGCGATCTTAATCTTAATAAATGAGAAAAGCAAATGGTCAATAATACGAGCTAAATAAGGTTGGAAAAATGAAAACTGTATTTACTCTCAAGGTTAATGACTAAGATGGAATTCCGCCAATGCAGATTCATTTTGACTTCACGATTTAACTTACTTTTCTTCTTTTTCTTCTTCTAAGCAGCAGAATAGAAAAAAAAAAAAGACAGGACGAATTGGACAGTTGAATCTTTTATTCTACAAATAAAATTTATTTTATCAGAAATTGAATGACAAAAGTATGTAATCGCAAATATATATAACCACAAAATATATGACAAAAATATACCGGTCATATTTTCGTGCAGTCTCATTAAAGAAAAATCGGATCTAGAATCGGATCTACCATTCTATTTTTTCTGATACACCCTGTACGTCGATTACGAGCGTAAGAGAGCATTATCGGAGGAGGCTGGATAGGAAGAAGGGGTGAGAGTGTGTGTTTCTATGAAGCTGGATGCATTTAGATGCGACGTAACCGGCATTGCAATCCCTAATTATGCAATGTTCCTCTTCTTTTTCTTTCAGTGCGGAGCCTCTCGCTTCTCTTGGCGTGAGTTTTCTCACGCACCTAAAGTTCCGAGCGGCGCGTACGCGACTATCGCGGCATTTCCAGGCTCTCGTACAAGCGCGGACGCTATTTACAAGCAATTTGCGCAGCGTGGCGCGAGTCCCACAAACGATTTGATGTGAAAACGGTTCCGATTGTAAACTTAATGTGAACAGTTTGCGATTTATGGACACGGTAGAGCGCCGATTGTCCGAATCCATTCGTGACTTAGAATTGCATAAGTAGATTAAAATAGGGGACAAAAAATTCTTATTGCTACACTATTAAACCGATAAAACTTATAAGAAATAGCAATAGTTTCAGATTAATTAGTGCCTGTTTCCATATAATAGATTAATTTTAGTTCAACTTATTCTTCATTTTTTTAAAATGTTGTTAATTAGAAAAAGATGAGTAAAAGTCGAATCGAGATTAAAGCTAATCTACATTGGTGGAAATGGATAGGTAAATATTATTAAAAAAATTGAAATGCTTTTCGCATCGCGCGCGACATGCCACGTCTAGCTTTGCACTTGCCGGGCAGTGGTTAACGAAGCGATCGCTATCGCGTGCGTGTCCCGCATTATGCACGCTCAAGTCGACATTGGCGCGTGCACAAGGCCGTGTCGAGGAAATTTCCGTACACGCGTTTCTCCTGCGTCGTCGCGCCGTGCCATGAGCGAATCGAATAGTGAGATCTTTGGGATGTACTTCCAATAAAATTCTATGTGAAATTAATTTCACTCGACGAATTCATTCGCTCGCTGCCTGTGTTCTCCCTGCGCGCGGTTAAAAGCGAGGAGAATGATGCGGACAATGGCCCGTTACACAAGTCAACCGGTGGAAAACCGGCGATGGAAAAGATTTCGAGAGTAAAGAAGCACGGACGAGACGAGTCGTAACGAGAATCCCAGAATTGTGCCGGTGATGTGTGGAAACCGACACAGAACTGTTCGCGTTCGAGCATGGACGGATGAGGTAGTCTTTCTCTGAAACACCGTTCGACGATACTATGGTGAAATTAGATACGATGCTGTATTCTCGAAGAGATGCGCAGTAGCAAAGTAATCCGCACATTTCGGTCCTAAATGCAGCTGAATATAACATAATATTCAATGATTCGATTAAGGTAAATGTACCAGTTAGTTAATGGATATGACCCAATTATTGGAAATGGAAATTATTAGAAAAATAAGTGTTAAGATTTTAATGATATATACGATTTTTTAAATAAATTTGTCTTATCACCTTTTTATAAAGGACGATTTTATTTAGAGTAAAATTATTAGAAAAAGAAATATTAGAAAAAATTATTAGAAAAATAAATGTTAAGATTTTAACGATACATACGATTTTAAATAAATTTGTCTTATCATATTTTTATTAAGGACGATTTTATTTAGAGTCGTATATATCATTGAAAGTTTAATATTTAAAATTGTTGTTATTTCGTCCAATAATTGAGTCATGTCCATTAACTGTCCACTAATTGGTACCCTATTGTTTTCAGATGTTTTACTCTTATATTTGACAAATCGTAATAAATAACTCAAAAAAGTATTTAAAAAAATATTAAGGACCGATTAGCATGTAGAACGATTTTTGAATTGATCTTGCTTCCATACCATGCGCAATGCAATATCTAGTTCCACCATGGGCGATACGTCGGTTTTAACACGCTGCGTAATCTTTTTATACCTTCTTTTATTATCCGTGGAATTTATGGCGTTGCAGAAATCAATGTAGGCTGAGCGCTTTTTGTTTCAAACGACCGAGCTGTTAAAGAGATAGAGTCCTGTAAAATTCAATTGAACTCGATACATGCGATTATTGGGCGAGCAGTTGCGCTTTCTCGGACTGTAAATCATCCAGAAAATATCCAGTTGCGTGATTATTGTTGCATATCGAGAAATTCGCCAACCTTTTTACGCAATCGCGCAATTGCGCGAGCGACTCTCGCTGTACGAAAGTGTATTATGTTTATTCTTCCAAAGAAAGAGAAAGAGAGGCGATAAATTTCTAAAATTGAAGATATTTATGAGTGGAAGCCAGGAAGTAGCCTCTCAGAACGTGCATTTAAAATAATAAGCGACTTAAGCCTGTCTCGCGGCATTCAAACGGTTCCCTGTCTCGGAATCAAAAATCCTTAGTGAAAACAGATAGTTCTCGTCAGACAGAGAGAGAGAGAGAGAGAGAGAGAGTAAGGACTTGCGAGACGCGTTTAGAGGTGCGTTGCACTTAAGATACTCTAATCGCGCGAACACGAGAGAAATTTTGCATTCGGTCGTCTCTCGCAATTCGCGAGCTTCAACTTTCACTGGCACTTTCATTACTCTCGTAAGTAACGAAACGGCTGTTGTCATGAAATCGCGCCATACGTGGAATTATGGCAGGCATTACCGTCGCGGAGCGCGTAAAATAAAATGGAAAATCTCATCCGTAACCATCCGCTCGTAATTGTGACTTCAAGTCGCTTAAAACAACTTATACTGTTTTTAGCGTGACCGGTTTTTTTTTTGTTCATCAGCTTAGACCCATGCCTTTCACTTTTTAACATTTTGCACGGATCTTTACCAAGCGTCATTAGCACAATATTCCTTAAGTGTACTTTACAGATCGCGTATTTCATTATCTTTGACATCTAACATGTCTGACATGTGACATTTATAAACGGAACTTCGATAATATCTATTGCTCGATTCTCTTAGATTTATATGTAATTAAGTTTTTAAGTTTAATTTTCATAACGTTTTAATATATGTAATATGTGGGAATATAATATGAGGGATTGATATTTCTTTAAATCAATATTAATCATAGACTTCTATAACTGGGCTGCTCGCTTCGATTATTTTGCATGTATGATACACAGAAAGAAAGAAAAGTGATTCCGAGCTAATCTTGTTTTTGTCCACCTATGCACATGTAGAAGTATATGATAATTAACTCTCCGGGAAGCTGGATGGGTTTTTATTGAATTTACTCAATTATAAATCTGTTCGTAAAGCATGTCAAACAATTTAATTTTCTGTATGTTTACATCTGAAATATTTTTATCGAAATATACTAACTTATATTTCATTCCTTTTTACACGAGTCATTTTGAGATTCTTTGAAATTAATTACTGCCTTTTAATTCTATTTACATTTGAGAAAAAGTCTTGTTGAATTTATTTCTATGGCCTCCTTCGATTTGGCTGAATTTTATATACATAATGGTTTAGTTCCCTCTCCCATTAATTCATGCTAAAATTATAAATCGCGCTTCTCAAGAATTTGCTAAAAAAATACGTTAACAAATTTTCTTGTTAGTAATCAAAATTTTTAAACGTTTTTTTTCGATGAATTATATGTAAAATCTAGGGGATCGGAGGGGACCATATCTGGTATTCCCCTTGCAAGAATAATATATACGTATCTTTTTGATACCAATGTCGATATTACGCCTCGGCATAATGACCTTGTGCAGTGAGTAAGGGTTGATCGTCTAGAGTGGCCGAGATAATCGCGCGGCGAGTTCTTCAAAGGACGGCAATGCGGATGTGTGTGTGTGTATGCGCGCGCATATACTAAGCCATTTTATAAATACCACCACATTCCAGATGGTGGATCGCGAATCCTTGCTTTTCCCTGTTCGCTCTATACGATGGAAATCTGCCCCTCCGATTCGCCGCATAATTATACGTGGAGTTAATAATGACTTATGAAGTGCAGGCCTTTGCTCACGTTCGTTTGTTTTAGCGGCACGTAGATATGTACGTACAGAGTGATGTTAAATTAAAAGTCGCCAAACTTGTAAAAGTGTACGCTTCGTTTTGCTGTGACAAAAAAATTTTCTTCTCCGCTATTATCATTTTATTAAAAATTATATTTTCCCCCGACAGCCAAATTAAATTTTCTCACAGTAAAGTTGCAATAAAATTTAAAGTTCCATCACAGTGGAATTAATTCAAAATTAGACAATATCTTTTCACTTATTTTTATCCCTGAAACTTTATTCATTTAAAAATCTATCTTTTCTCAACTATCTTTTCTCATCTATCTTTTCTCTATCACTCATAATGTGACATCGAATCCTTAAGACACTTGTATACTTTTGTTAGAAAGCAAGTTAGAAGAAAGTTAGACCAAAATAGAAATTTATCTTATTGAAAAAGCATTCTAAAAATGCAATTTATCTGTGCATATATATTTCGCATAAATTCGTATATTTTATGTGTATTTCGTCTGCTTAAATAATCATAACAAATCTTGATATTTCGACATTTTTGCTAAATCGAAATAGGAAGCTAAAAGAAACTCGCCTGTGCAAGATTTTAACGGCAAAATTTCGGAATCATCCTATAAATATACGCGTCGAGGCCGACCGCGACGATGTTGCATTAAATTACACGGTGCTAATCTCGCTCCGCGTAATTCCAGCTACCGGTGTTTTTTCCCCGCTTTCCTCGATGGGTATCCTCTCGCGACGAGAGAGAGAGAGAGAGAGAGAGAGATGACGAAAATCACGAGTCACGAGCCGATTATCAAGTCCTTTTTCCGTCGCGGATCCGCTTTCCTCTAAGATAAGAGGCAAAAGACGGAGGGATCGTCGACATGACTG
>NW_017305474.1:993843-995007 GCF_001594115.1 Trachymyrmex septentrionalis
GATTATCAAGTCCTTTTTCCGTCGCGGATCCGCCTTCCTCTAAGATAAGAGGCAAAAGACGGAGGGATCGTCGACATGACTGACGATCACTTCGTCAATCGATGGCTCGATGATCGATGCTCTTACTGGCGATGTTGGTACAAAGTGGTTCCGCAAGTAGCTGTAGCTACACGGATACTTTCTTATTACTCACCCGGATAAGTCCCGTAAGTGCGATACACTGTAAGCAAATTAGCGGTGACTGTTGCGCATACATTGCGCGAATAGCGACGGCAATACGAGTATTCGTAATAATCAATAAACCGCAACCGTTTGAAGGAAATTACACGCTCGTGACAATTTTCCGTTGCTCATCATTTAAAATTGCTATAATTTAGAGATATTCGAGCGCTTAGAGAACGTCTTTGGTGTTACCGATATGTAGATATATTCCGAGGTTGTCCACAATGATACATCGAATAGCATGGCGCAGTCGCCATGGCATGTTAACGATTATACGCTGCATTTCTCATGATGCGCACAGCAGGGCGGTTGGACAGTAAACGGAAATCTTCCCCTGGGACCCTCCCAGTGTTACATCTTTCGAGCAATTATTAAATTAAGCGTGCAATTAGGGCGCGGCATTCAGCGACACGTATAATTGTATTAATATAATATATCGCGAACGTTAAGCCTAATAGCGCTGTTTAAGTAGCATAATTTATTAATGATGATTATGGTAAAAATCTTGGCTTTTATTAGTCGATATTATTCAGTCTCTCTGGAATAAGAATTAATATAAATATGATATATAATATATACAATAAAATTAAATAATGTTGATATTTCTGTCTTTTGTGACTTGTTACTCGCAATAAATTGCGATTTATTTTGCTGCAGCTGGACATCTTCTTCGCTAATTATAAGATAGGATTATTTCTCTAGACCTCAAAGAGAATAAACGGAAATCTTGCCTTGGTATTTCTCAGTGTAACGTCTTTCGAGCAATTATTGAATTAAGCGTGTAATTAGAGTGCGGCATCCAATGACACGTAACTATATCAATATAATATAGCGCGAATATTAATTCTAATAGCGCTGTTAAAGTAGCATAATTTATTAATGCCGATTATGGTAAACCATTTACTAGTCAATGTTATTTAGTCTTTCTCGAACAAGAATTAA
>NW_017305474.1:995107-1035455 GCF_001594115.1 Trachymyrmex septentrionalis
TCTCTGTTTTGCGACTTATTACTCGCAATAAATCGCGATTTATTTTGCTGGAAGTTTCTTCCGTTGATTATAAGATAAGATTATTTCTAGATCTAAAAGTATAATCTAATCAGCGTAACAAGAAAATTTTTAATAGTTGGAAAATATTCTGCCAATAAACGCGGTTTTTTTTGTTTCGATTATCGTACGCGCGTTTTTTTTTTCTCTTCTTTTTTTCGCTAAGGAGTGCAAATAGAACCCTTTTCCTCTATTTATTGATTCCCGCTCTAAATTTAAAAAAATTGTACGGAATTAAGAAAGTTAAACTTCTCTCATCTTTGTCTTCTTTTCTCTCTTTCTTCTCATAATCGTTCTTTTTCTAGTTTTATAAAAACTATGTATAACGTTATTATATGTTTGATAAATAACAAGTAAGAATAGATATATTCATATTTTATATTAAAAAACAGAATTGTACATTTTAAATTCATAATCTTCAAATTACAACCATTTAATACCCGCAAATAGATCGTTTAATTAAATACGAAAATGTCGCGTTAAATTAGAATTTAATCGAATAATCTAATGAATGTATTCGAATAATATAATGAAAGAAACACATAAGAAATGTCCGAAGAAAACACATAAGAAATGCTAATTTTATACAATCTTAATTTAGACATGCAACTCGAAGTTAATGAGAGTCGAGAAGTGTTGAGATTATCAGCCGCATTCGATTAATTCGGTCGTTTTCGATATCGCGAAGGTGCGATTTAGGATATCGGGATTTCGCAGTGCCGATTACAAAAAGGGACTCCTTGCTTCTGCATGCGCCTTTTTCATTATCGTTCTGCCTAATGCATAAGTTCACCGCTAATGTACTGTTATTACTGCGATCGTATACGGGCTGTCGGCCGTAATGGCCGCGCTCGGTGCATAATCTCACTTCTCCCTTTGTCATCGTTCGGCTCGAACGATACACCCGAGTAGTCTCGTCGAATCGATGAATGCTAATCCAACGTCAACGAGCGACGTTGGTACTCGAACTTTACAGACGACTTTCAATTTAGATGGAAAAACAGTGTATTTACGAAAACGATAATAAAAAATGGCAGAATGAGGAATAAATAATGAGACGCAATAAGTGCACAAAACGGTAAAATATATAAAATAACGTCTCCTGTGTGTGCAAGGAGATAATAATTTTCTTGAATAATTTTAAGCGTGAGAAAAGCGTGGTAAACGCGACTTTGCATCTAGACGCGTGACTGTACACAAAATGCGTCGCGATTTACATTTCAAATTTTGCAAGTACCGTGCTAAACGGTTTTCACTTGAAAGGAAATCATAAGAGAGAGACAATCGCATCTATAATTTTGCTTACATAGTAGTAGTAGTAGTAGTAGTAGTAGTAGTAGTGGTAATAGTAGTAGTAGTAGTAATAATATATCTTATGGGAAAACCACGATTTTTTCTCTGTTGATAGAAAATTGTAATGTCAAATAACTTTGGTAACAAAATCTCGATAAAGTATTCTTTAGAACTTCAATTTTCCTCTCCATTTGCGTACTCGTATATCAAAGCATTGTTTAAAAGTAAAAGTGAAACGCACATTATACGTTTAAAGAGATGCAGTAAAAGCAGTATACAAGAAATGTAGTATACAATATATTATTACGCACTTGTATCGCTGTGCAGCGATACGCTAAACATTCCAGCAAAAAACGATTGTTCCAAAACATTGCACTGGCTACGTCAAGAAGTGTAAGAAGCGTTTCGACCCGATTAATAATACGACCATCAATCTAGGAATTACTAGGTAATATTCCGCGGTTGAAAAGTTTTATCGCAAAATTATTCGTGTTTTTACGTTAAGTACGTATCACTCGGCTGTCTAATTACAGCAAGGCGTCAGAGTAGAATGAAAAATGTATTGTATATTGAAATCGGCGTAAAGAGAGCGGAATCGTTTTAGAAAGGAACCGCTTCCGCGAGCGGACGGTTGAGAGACTTAGCGGACAGGAAGTGTTTTAGCATGATCAACATTAATAATTCCTCGAAAATCTAAAAGCTAAAGTCAATCGAGAAGAAGAAATTGCGATGCTGAATCGGGATCGTTGCAAAACCGGAGCTTGATCGGAGTACACTTTGCTTCTCTCAAGCGAGCGACTTCCTCCCGATCAACCGACCGATCGATCTTCCGGGTTCACGCGAGAAACCTTCGCGACCGATAACGCCAGAGGTAGGCTCGGTTCTTCAGCTGTAGCCAGTTGAATGCCTTGCTCGAATCTATAGGTAGATACATGGTGTGGGCACCGTATGCGCGGCTAGACCTACTTTACTCGGTCAAGAGATTAGTTGAGTTGCGAGCGCAACAAAAACATGAGGCGCGCTGCTAATGTTTCAATTTGCCGAATCTGAAGTACACGATTTTAACTTTGCTAGATAATAAAAAATGATGGAATGGTACGATGGAAAATTGTAACAGATGTTTCGAGGTTTTTAATATTTGTTTATCACAAAGCGAGTTATATATTTAAAAAAATAATATCTCAAAAAACAAATTAGTAGATAATAAAAATATAATAATGCGACATTTCGGCTAGAATGAACTGAATATTACATTATTACACTTTTGTTACTGAACATCGTATTATTGTATTTTTATGACTGAGGAATTAAGTACGGAACATACGAGTCACGCGCAATTATTGGGGCACAATAATATTTTAATAGACAAATTAATTTAGCAATAAAAGTATAATAACATAACGTTTCGATTTACTCTAGCAAAAAGTCATATTATTATAGTTTTATTGCTGAACTAATTTGCTTATTAAAATATTGCGTTCCAATAACCGCGCGTGATTCGTATTTGCCATTTTTATATACATTAATTCTTGTTAATATGTAGAAATCTGTGACCAATATACACCGTGCAAAATCATATCTTTTATAGATATTAAAAAGCATTCACGAATCGTAGTGCAAGGTTGATAGCATTATCCTACGTGTGTATATATTTATTTATATATGTACATACATACATATATATACAGGATGTTAGTTAAGTATGTTGCCATACTCAACAGAGCGATTCTCTGGTTTATTTCAAATAAAAAAGTCCATATAAACATGTGTCCTAAACGACTTAGTTTCCGAAATAAAAAAATTTTAATGTGTAATCATAATCTGTTTATTTGAAAGAAAGCTTGAACTAGTCCAAAATTAATCAAAAACAGAAAAACAAAAACAGACTTCAGTTCTCTTCCCATGAAATCAAATAATTAGATGAATTGTTGAAAATGTCCACCTTGCGCCATGATACATCCATCGACCCTTCTTCTCAAAGATCGACGTACACATTCAAAGATACCAGGTGTGTTATGAATTGTCTCGCACGAAGCAACTATTCGATTCCTCAAATCATTCTCATTCTCAATTGGGGTGGTATAAACCAATGATTTCAGATGCCCCCAAAGGAAATAATCCAAAGGATTTAAGTCTGATGATCTAGGAGGCTTTGACTTTGACTTTGTCACTTTGTTTACGGTTGCGAATGGTAACTCACGTGAAGCAAGGTATATTTATGCAGGAAGATATCTCCAACGCAATTTACCGTTTCGTTAAACATTTGCGAACATTCACCTGTATTTCGGAAACTAAGTTTAGGACACATGTTTATATGGACTTTTTTACTTGAAATAAAGCAAAGAATCGCTCTGTTGAGTATGGCAACATATTGTACTTAACTAATACCCTGTATATATATATAAAATACTAATTCCGCTATCAGGCTTTCAAGTCTCCGCTAAAAAGTCGGTAAATGTAAGTAGCCTCATTTGGCGATTGGATAAACGGCGGTCGTATCGCGCATATACGGGGAAGTTTTACGTGGTCAAACGAGTCGCGCTGCAACGCGGCAGGAAACTCTTTAGCTGCGGGCCGGCTGTTTCTACGAAACGATCGTAGACGGAGAGACTTTGAAATGCGTCCCGTGCATACCGGGGATCGGAGCAGCATGCTGCTCCGGTGTTTACGGATCCCTTCCGTACCATCGATCTTCCGCGTTCTGCAACGCGGCGAATGCAACGAGTATTGTTCTAAGAGCAACAAGGATGCGACGGCCGGCATGCCGACGCAAATAGTGAAACACGCCCAGCGTGATCCTACCGCGGGTTATCGTCCCGACATTAATCCTTCCAGGATGCCTCGCTCGATGACGATCGCACCAGCGTGCTAGTTAAGCAAAGCGTTGCAGGAAGAGCGTGGACTTTGCGCGTCGCAACAATTTTTCAAGGAATGATTTTTTCAATGTGAATTTCTGAGTAAGAAAAAATATGTGGAACAGTTTTCGAATCGAACTTTTATAAGTACAGTAGAATTTTATTTATCTGTACCTCCATTTAAGTGTACGAACAAGTTTGTGCTTATTGTCTTTCCAAATATGATCCAAATATACTTTCAATCCAAGGAGAACAAGAAAGTCAAACTAATGTTGATCGATCATATTGATTGATTATTGAATTGACGTCGTTTTTTATCATTATTCAATATGATATTATTTGGATTTTCCCTTTAGGAAGGCACATTTGAAAATTCAGTGATTTTTTTCACGAAACAAACATGACAGCATTTTAGAGAATGTAGGATGGATGACGTAAAACTTATGGAAATTTACAGTATTTTGATAAAAAATAGGCACTTATTTTTTTCATTTGTCTGGAATTCTGTTATCTGTATTGTTAACTATCGGTATACTAGCATTAACATAAGTCTAAAGAATTCTTGAAACGAAAAATACTTTACAGTAAATGCCATAAATCAGTTTTTAGCTAAAGCTTTAAATAATGGAATAAGGTCTAATATTTTTGGCCAAAATTAAATTTACTTTAATTATAACAAAGTGTCAAATATTGCTTATATTTATTTCATAAATGTCCAGACTCTTACTTGAGAATCTCTAAAATATACAAATTCATAGCTGAGCTCTTATTATCTGAATTATTCGGATAATAAGAACACGACGTGTTCGACTTTAGTTACTTGAACGTCAACTACTATTGGATTTCCATTTAGTAACACAAGTCGACACAAATTTCTATCTTTCTTTGCATTCCATGAATAACAAAGGCAGAACTTGTATCGATTTGTGTCGGCAAATGGAAAGCATCCATTATTGAATACATATTGATAGAGGGGAGAGCTGTAGTCTATTATCCGAAAATTCGGTTATTGTAACTGTCTTATCTCTATGTTCAGATAAAACGGAATTCTTATTATCTCAAAACTTTTTTTTCTCAACGATATCCCGTCAATGTTACATACAATTTCTCAGACCGTGTTTGGGAATATCGATCATGCAAGTTTTCTATACGGTTACCGGAAGCTATTACGGGAAAGAAGGCAACGGGGCCGCGTGCCGGTGATAATTATCGGATTCAGGGGCGAAGTTCGCGAACTTCCGTTCGTTGGTTCTTCCGGGTGAGCGGTGAACGCCCGAGTCGTCGGTAATCGATATCGTCGTTCGTCGACTGAGTGAAACAAGTTTCGGTTATGGTGAACGAGAGGGGAGAACAGCGAGAGAGCTCCCTGTTTTATCGCGTCGACGATTATGTAATCCCATAGGAAACCTTATGCACGCGAGTTTCCATTGGCGGATCCATGTAGAGCCATGGTCCCCCCCTGGAGTCTACTTTTTTAAAAAATATTTATAGCAAAATGTTATATACTTTTAATATTTCTGAAACGCTCTTAATCACAATTTCAATACTCTAAAAATATTTTTTAACGTGAGAAACTCCTAGATATAAAAAAAACATAGATATTCTCTTTTTGTATTAATATAATTTTAAATAAAACGCTTTATAAATTATATATTGAATAATATTTTTTCAATATAATAATTTAAATAATAATTTAATATGCTTATCTTTTCATGTTTGACCATTACAAAAATTTTGCTTGCGGCGAGCCAACGACTCCCTTGGCAAATTTCTGAATCCTCCAATGCGAGTTTCACTTTGCATTCTCTATTATCGAACTTCCCGTCTTGTCACGAATACAGAGGTAGTTATATTATCGGTCGCAATAAGTCGCGAGCAGAGAAGCATGCGGAACTTCCAGCTGCATCGTGAATGAACTTTTAACGCGAATGGCGCAGCGCCGTGATCGAATGCGAGCATGCTGACTTTGTGTGACCTTATTCTTTCTCGTAACGCAAAGTGTCACACTGTTTGTCTCTCTAGACTAGTGCTAGAGAGTACGACCGGTTGCCGAGGAGAAAATCCTCTTTTTCCGTATGCTTTTCCGCGCGTTCGCTGCTCCAGTTCGCCATGTACCTCGAATTGTGACAGCCTTCTCTGCGTCGCAGAACAAGCCTTGTATAATTGAGAAAGTGCCGGCTATGGAAAAAGGACACCTAAGCCAAAAGCTCGTGTCGAGACTCAAGAAAATAAGATTCTGAGTTTATTCTATAATTAACATTAATGGAAGCTGTAAATAGTTACATCCTACGAGGTAGAATAAAATCTGTAAACATACGTTTTCTGGGGACAGTCTTTTTGCTTATGAATAGCTTTTTCCACTCGAGGCTTCTCAAACAAAACAACAAGTCACGATAACATTAAAATGAATCGTTACTGATTAAAAAGTGGCTTTTAGGCTGCGTTTGGAAACTTTATCCGAGTGTCTAAGTATGTTATTTTATTCTCGTTTACGTCTAATGGATGATAAAGGTAGGATGATTCACTAGAGTATTCAGATAAATTTTTCACATGTAACTTATGCCGATGTACATTAACTTAAATCTTAATTTAACTTACTTTTTATCTTCTTCTAGTTCTAAGAATTAGAAAAGGATAAAGAGTAAATTAAATCGAGACTATTTAATCTATATTGGTAGAAAATGGACATTATGGAGTCATTTTGGAGATATTTTGACGTCATGTTGATTTTATGATGATTTGTATACTTATATACAGAAAAATATTGTTCTATTGCTAAGAAAAATGATTACTCAATTTATTTTCTTCCTTTTAATGGTAATCTTTAACAAAGAATATTTTTTTCTTAATAATAATCTTAAAATATATACTTATTACAAATTTTAGAAAAATTCATTGTTAGGTAGAGGAGAAGATGGTATCCAGTGTAGATATTGTGGCCTCCCTTAATATCTCCGTTATTATGTAGCGAATCATAATAGTAATTACTTATGGAATTATTTACCAGTAGCTTGTCGTTACACCATGACGCCAATATTCAGCACTAATTATAATGTATTTTTACTTTCAAGTATTTCGAAACGTCCCTAAGAAACATTTTAGCATTTAATTATACCTATTTCTTCATTTTTTTTAAACTTAGCATATTATCACACGAATATATGTATATTTGAGTGTGTTGTGTGCTATTCAACACATTTTATTTGACTATATATTTTGAGTTAGGCAAATTTGAACAATAGCATTTTGCTGATGTGGTCCTCTATTAATTACTTACGGCCTCTTTTTTGAAGTTTTTATATCAAAATAATAAGTACTATTTTAATAAAAGTACTTTTGTAGTATTGAGCAGCTTATATGCAGAAGTTATGTGTACGTATATACATTTATTTGCATATATTCTAAAATGTTTTACCTTTTTATTAATTTTGTTACCAAACACTGTGTTTTTTTTTTAAACAAAACCTATTTTTTAAGTCTATTTTTGTAGGAGGCCAAATTACCATCCCTGTTGATCTCTTCGTATCATTAATGCAGTGCCGCTACATTTTTATAAATAATGTCCTATGTAATAAATGTTTCGTAACTTCGAGTTTAAAATTGATTGAACAATATTTTGACGAATATAATTGTTAAGTTTTAAATTTAAATTTTGATTATTAATGAAGTTATTGTATAAAATGTAAATGAGGGGCCGTATAATACCATCATTTCTTTTATTTAAAATAAGAATTTATTTTTTTTTTTAGAAGAATATAAAATTGATCGAAGGATTTTATAATATTATACAATAAGCAAGTCAAATTTGATTTAATTTAATCTTGATGATTGAAGTATTAAACTCACTAGGAGTCAGAATATATGTCGAATAAATTTGATGCTTGTGATGAACTTATGATAGATTGCAGACATATATGAACTTTTTTAAAATACTTGAAACAAGTAATTATTACTTACATGCAGTAAGTTTTTTTCTTTCTATATTCTACTTAAGTTTATTTACTGTTTGCTTTAACGCTGTCTCTTAACAGTCGATATTGTCGCGTTAATTTGATTTATCTCCAGTAATTTTCGCATAAAATATTTTGTCAGAAGCGTCTCTTATATATTTAACATAAATAATTCTCGAGAAATAATTCTCAAGACGTTCGGATACTTCATGGAGGTCCATGAATGCCCACTGGATACGTCTGTCTGCTATACGAGCGGTGATTCTGCGAAGCGGTGCTGTAATTTACATGCTCGCAAATCGCTTTCGCAATTTTGCTGGGACGTGTCCGAGCCGTTTTTTCCCCTTTTTCCTGTTTTTTTTTTATCCTGATCGTACATCTACCGAGGATTATTCGCGAACCGAGATCGCAATCACAGCCGTTCATTTCGCGAGGCAACGTCGTCGCATCCGTAAGGTCCCTTTCCTCGTCCATCGACACCGTGTCATCCGATAGCCGCAGGATATACGTGCCTAGCCGAGAGTGAGAGAAAGAGAGATGGAAAGATATATCGATTGCCACTCGGCGTCTCTCGCTTTTGTACGAGTTCGCAACCAGCCGCCGCACCTAGAGATCCGAACATGGGGATGCACTTCGATGCGCGCGAGGCGGAGGGCCGGAAAGATAGGAGGGTAACGCGGCCGGAATTAATGCGGAGTGAGTAAGCTGGCTTGGTAGTCGCGCGAAGGAAAAAGGGATTTATGCACCGCCAGCGTTGATAAAATATATCCCGCGGCTTCCGGAGAGATATACACCTCGTCGCTCTTCTCGTCCGAGAGCTCGCTTTGCACCTCGCGTAACTCGCATCGTGCGCGTGTGCAAACTTGCGTTTTTCCCTGCGCGAGATGCGGCACATTCTTGATACCGCGGCCGTCTGAGATTGAAGTTAAACCTTGGAAAGGACTTCGGAAGATCGATAATTTAAACAGTCAATAATCAGAATAAACAATCGATCGTGGTTGTGCCAATGATATTAGCCTTTCTGCAAAAGGGCTAGCCTTTATGGAAAATGGCGGCTAATCTACTTTAGCCTTTTTGCAAAAAGGCTGCGAATACGTCCAGTTTCTATTGCAGATTATAAAAAAGATATCGTGTTCGAAGGATGTCGCCCAAAGAAGTGCAATTAGCGGAAGAGTAATTAGCGTTTTAGCATAGGAACGGCCAAAGAAGCGTATCCGTCCGCGTGGTGTCCGGCGAGATGAGAAAGAGATCGCCAAGGTGGGGAAAGGAGAAGGAGGAAGGGGGAGGGGAGGGAAGGGAGGGGGGGGGAGAGGGGGAGGGAGTGAGAGAAAGAGAGAGAACGGCGCGCACTTAGGGCCTTTCGTCACGGAGACGAGGCGAGAGAGCCGGCCGCGCGCGGTCAATGGCTGCGGTATCCGCAGGTTCAAGGAAACCGGGCTGGTCCGATTCGACATCATGTCGTGTACACGAGGAAACCGAACAGGTGACGCGCCTGCCTCTGCGAAAATGCAGGTTAATGGAATGCCGTCTAAGTAGCCTCTGCCGTGCTGCCTTGCAAGTGCATACGATTATCGCGAGACTGGATTCTCGAGAGTCTTCTACGCTTCGGCGATCGGATAGAGAACTGTGTCGTGCCTCGATCGAAAACATTACCTCCGACACGTATACAACTCCTTATAGAGAATCGCACGCGTAATTTATTCCACTATAACGAAAACTCGCAGATGTATAAACTTATATATATATGTGTGTGTGTAGATGTAAGATATTTTATTAAATGAAGAAACACGACGTAAAATTGAATGTTAATTAAATGCAAAGCATTTGGACATGACGTAAAATTTAGATTTTACATAAAAAAAGTCAGAATTTTACATAAAGAAGAGGAAAAGACTCGTACAGCACAGACCTTCAAGGAACGACGTCCTAAAAGACATTCAAAAGACGTCTGTACAGCTTCTGAATATCTTAAGGATGTTCCTAGGATATTTGTCGAATAAAGTGTGCGATATGGGAAGATAGAGAGAGTATTTTTGCTTTTTCTTTCTTTCGCAATATTAATCGTGGTCAGAGCGGCTATTTGTCGAAACGGCGTGATAGAGCGAGAATGAAACCGAGAGAATACCGATTGTTTGAATACCGATTGTTTCTCGTACAATTCTGAAGTAACAAGTCTGAGACTGATTACTATGGACTCTTTCATAAGCACGCAAATCTTTTCACAATCCACTCGATCGTTACGAAGCAGTGTTTTTGTCATCAGTCAATTTTTAGAAGATGATAAAAGCTTCTGTCAAACTTCGCGTTAAATGTGAAATTCTTCGGCGTATTGCACAAGATCTATTCAGAAACGTTGGTATTTAGTCGAACAAATATGTCAATCGTACAGCTAGTATTTATACACTTCGAATAATATTAATTTATTTTCTGAAACTTGTTCGTACGTAATACTTCAATGCCTATGCTCTTTGTCCAAGGGATATATCAAATAAAAATCCAAATAACTATGAAAGTCAAAATAATGAATTTGACTATTTAATGACGTTAAGAATTCCAAATCAAATCATTTTGATTTTCCGTTGACTTTTATTTGTGCTCCTTGGGTATGTGTATTTTGGCGATTATATGGAGGTCTCTTCACGCGTTTCTATCAGCGCCACGACATAGCAACGAGCTCATCGATCGGCCCCACGGAGGCAGCTTTTTGAAAGCCGCGTGAGGGAATCACGAGAAACCCCAACCGGACGACGACACGAAACAGGGAGGAGCGTGGACGCTTCTCATACATGTACGTATCTGCGTTGGATGCATGTGTAGACGACTAGCATATCGATTTAATATTCTTTTTCTCATACCGATGCATGAAGGCGGCGGTTGACATGTTACTATCCATGGGGTGGTTCCATAAATCCCGGCCGGGCCCCGCCAACGCGACCCTCTCGACGGCACTCCCGCTCGCGGTACTCTGAGCTCCGTTCCGTCACCCTGTCCTCTCGTCGTTTCGACACCGTGACCTCGAAGTGACCTCAGGAAACGTCCACGATGGACGAGAGAATCCGACGCGATGCGAACGCGGCTGGCAACAACGACCGGTAGATAGGATCGTTCTCTACGAACACCTGCCTACATCGACCTGGGCAGGTTGAGATCGTCTGCCTGACTGAAGTTAGAATGCGCACTAGTCGGTTTCCATGGTGGATGGTGGGCTGATGGTGGTGGACGGCGGTGTTGGACGAGAGAAAGAGAAAGAGAGATAGAGCTGGAGGTGGAGTATGGCGGTGGAGGTGGCGGTGGCGGTGGCGGTTGTACCCGTACTCGAAGGACTGGTGGGGGGTTTTGACAGAACCGTCTGTGCCGGCTGCGCACTACATTCTCCATCAGGCGATGGCACAGACATTAAAGCACAGTGCGCATGATGGTGTTGGCCGAGAAACCCATCGAATTGACCCATGAAACGTAGAGTCTCTGGTCTTGACTAGAAATTGCCGAGCGATGCGGAGAAACCGGCACTAAATTTATATTTGGATGTGCGATTTTTATAAAATTTCTCATTAATAATAAAGAAGCTGCATCTTTTAAATTAATTCTGCGATATACTTTTGATATTTTTTTTCTAACTTAAAAACTTATATTTTTTTAAAAAAGTTTGTTTAGAATATTTTATATTATTATCAACAAATTGTAATGATCTCGATTTAGACATTTTATTCTGCAACTCTCTCTCTCTCTCTCTCTCTCTCTCTCTCTCGTAATTACATATTTTTATCTTTTTTGTTACATGATAAAAATATTTAAATATTTCAAAAACTCAAAAATTAAAACATTTTTTTATTTCTCGCGTACAAAAGTAATTCGTCTCAGAATTGGAATTTCAAGCTACTTTTCAAGCTATAATAATTTCTTTATATACAAGAGAAAGTAATGTATCTCTAGTAGTTTGTATATTACAAAGGCGTGGCACTTAAGACGCAACTTCTTAAAACGTGTTGTTGCGTTTTAGCGTAGGTTTTTTTCTAGAGTCTCCTTTATTGTCCTAGCGAGTATCTCGTTCGCGACGGCGATTTTGCTCTCACTGGGAAATGCTGACACAAGTGATACAGAGCTCCACTGAAAATTGCCATTTTTTGCCTCCCATTTTATGAGCTTCCGCAGTTCCATTTTCATCTGGTACCATCGTTGAACGCCCTCGTTGCCGAGCATTCATTTTATTCTTTGTCTTCCGTCTCTTTTTTTCTTCTTGTTCTTGCTTCCGTCCTTCGTGCTCGCGCAGGATGCACTTTTGTACGAGAATCCAAGCTAATATTGTATAATGGCGCGCGATTTTAGCCAGGCAACAGCAAAACGGCAAATATTTGTCAATTTGTTATATCACGTTCAAGCGTGTTATATCACGTATCGATTTTTCCTACATTGCAGGAGAACGATTTAAAAATTTTGCAAATTTTTTTCGCGAAACACCTTCTCGAAATGTAGTTATATATACCGTTCTATTTTTGCGGATTATCCGAGAAATGGGATCAGCTTATACATACGCAATAATCTAATTTCGTTGAAATTGAATCGAAATTAGATCACGTGACGTCCATTGGAGCACCTCGCGCGCGTAATATCGATCGTTCTCTGACGATGTTTGCCGGGAGTAGTTATAATGACACTAACTCGTATAATTGTTCGGCTATACTCGAGCTAATTGCATTGGCCTGTTCGTGTCGCTCCTCTCTCCAAGGTACAATTCAATTTAAGGCAAGTGTCTGACTGAAGTGGTCCGAAGTCCTCGGTTTCACCTGGACGAGTTTGGTTTCACCAGTTCCGGCGCATTTGGATTCAAAGCTCGGGACAAAATCAATACGTAGATATCGCGCGCATCAGCTATTTTCTCTTCCCGTTGTGTTCCCCTTCGCTTCCGGTAATAAGTCCTTCGACTGTGCGGTAAAGTGTGCCAAAGAAGAAAAAAAAAAGGAAAAGAAAAGGGATCGCAGATATCGGCGTGCCTCGAAAACCGAGGGAATTGAATTCCCTTTTTTAGGAGGGGGAGGGGAGGGGGGAGTGAAATGAAAATTGCTCTCTGACGTTGAGAAAACTACCTAATTTTGTCTTGAAAAAAATCTACTGTCAAGTTCCACAGAATTTCTCTTTTTATTGATACAAGTTGTAATTAAATTTATTAAAACATTTTATGTTCATATATAAAAGAGTTTATTATGCTAACTTATATTACTGATATTTCGCTCACATAATACAGTGGTTGCCAAAAATTTCCGACCAATGAGTAATCCAACAAATTATTTAATGGTTTTCAAATCAGGACAAAAACATAAAATATTTTCAAAGTTATTAAAAGCATTAGTAAAAATGATATCAAGGAAAAGTTATAGAAGTTATTAGGATGAGGAATTGATAATTCTGATAAAATCCTGTAAAATTTTACTGTTAAAGACTAAAATGCGTTTCATTTAGGTTTTCTAAGACATGACGAGATTTGCGCACGGCGATGAAAATATCGCTTATTAAATATTGATGGCGCATAATCACTCGATGCAAATCGTCAGGTGAAAGAATACAGACGAAGAACAAGAGGGAAAAATAGTCCCTAAGGACGGCGCGCTTATCGTGATCGGCGCGGCAGAACGGACGGCATTATTCGCGCAGCACGTAGCGATTCATTCGTCATTGTCCGACATCCCTTTGTAACGTTACACGAGGATGACTTTCGCGGCATATGGGCTCATTCACAATGAATCGCTGCAGGCATGAACGGCGCACGTGCGCAATGCCCGCACACCGCATTTTGAAACAAGTCGACGACTGTTTGAAATTTTTGAACTTTAAAAAGTATGAGCCAGCTATGTGCAAACGCGACGCGTTTTTATGTTAATTAAATTAATATTAATTAAAAGGAATAACAGAATGCAAGTGTCTCTTGATTAATATCGTGCGCGTGTTTGAAATGACGTAATTATTCCGCATGGAAAGTTAGGGTATACTCGTTTATCATTCATCGAGAATAGGAGATAGCTTCGTTTACCTTTCTTCGATCCATCGCACGGAGGGTCCGAGTAAACAAGACGCGAGTGAAAGAGGGTGTCAGGAAAATGCGATGTGCTGAACGTTAGGGGATGGGAAATCGCGTGCGAGCGTGATTCGATAAAACGTCTGCGGAATAGCAGCCAGTCACGTTTTCGTCGCAAAAACAGGCGTAGGACTGACGCATACTGGGGTGAATAAATGTGAGGGAGTAGCTTCGAGGAGAAAGTCGCGCTGATGATACACTGGAAATTACGTGCGAATAAGTTCGCGAGAAATTAGATTTAACTTCCAATCTACTAACAAAGGAAATATCGGAACTATCTCTCAGTTTTGAGCTTTAGATGTGTTGTAGAGCATCAAGAAATATAAGACTTATATTTTTTTATCTCAAAATTTTAATTTAGAAGTCGAAGCAATCCCTAGGATTGCGGATAAATTAAAAAATTTAATATTTTCACAAAATGTGAATACACCGTTGCTAAAAATAGAAAATACCAAAAACTTTTTGTGTACATAAAACATTTGTTATATATCTTATAGTATATATTTCGAAGATAATAGCTGAAAATGAAAAAATCTATTATTTTTGAGTGATTGTTTCGACTCTTAAACTTTGACATATAAGTAAATAAAAAATATTAATCTAATATTTTTTTATTCTTTAGATATCCAAAGTCCATCAAAATGTGTGAAAGGCAGTTCTTTACAAGTTTATATCTCTTTCGTTGTTTGTCGACACAATAGAGAGCTTATGCATTTTCAAGAAAAAATTAATTCTTCGTTGAGCTAACAATTTATCAGAAATTGTAAAGTAAAATGAAAATTTCTTTTTCTATGAATCTTAATTATGATAATTAATTAACATTATACATTTTCGATTCGTTTTCTAATTTTATTCATGAGGAGTGAAGTTAGAAGATAACATTTTGACGGCGATTGTACCGCCTCGGTATGCAAATCGCGACAATCAATAATCGTTAAAAGAATGGAAAGAGGACAGACGATTGACAGTCGGCGGAGTGATGGTAGTTTACTTTGGCTTGGATTACAGGTGACTCGTCGTGCTTTAATGCAGCGAGGTCTAATCGCAAACAACGTTGGAGTGTGTAAGAGCAAACACTCAGCAAAACCTATTAATATGCTTAGAATATTGCATAAAGGGACATGTAACATTTACAATGAAAATTACTCGAATTATATATAGAAAAATATAAAACTTTCTGTTTAAATTCTGTAAATTAATTAAAATGGAAATTTGTAATATGTATTATATTATATAATACAATATATCGTACTCAATTCTGGAATTCTCAATCTTTTTATCTGTTTAATTTTCATTACTTGAACAACATCGTTATATTAATTAATTTTTCTTACTTCTTACGTATTATGCTAAAAAGTATTTGACAAGTCGATTACAAATAGATTTTAACTGTCATATGTAAATTATTTAATATATTTTTATATATTTAATTTTTTCTTTAATAAACTAAAATATTTGATTAATTTATTTATTTTGAATTATTAAATTTAATATTTGTCTTAAAGAATAAAGCTTATTTTTTTTAAATAAGAAATATATTAATAGAAATAAATATTTTATTATTACTTCCTTCTTTATCTTTCTGCTAAAGGATAAAAGGTTATGTGATAAATTAAGGGAATAAAATTATCAAGTCGTTGCATTTTTACAAAATTTTAATTTTATATTATTAAAATTATAATTATATTTAATGTACAGGGTGGTTCGTATAAGTGACCGATTTAATTACATAAGCTCACAAAAAAAAGTATCCTGTGCTAGGCTGGAGACCCAGCTATTCTTATGTATTTTGAGTTGCTGAATACGAATCTGATATTAAAATAGAACCATTTAGGGAAAATTTTTGCACTAGATTGAAAATTTTCTAGATTGAAAGTAATCTTATTGAAACACATTTGTCATCGAATATGTAATTTCACATTTTCTAATAATATTAGCAAATGGTTTTCAAGGAAATTATGGTAAATTGCACCATTTAGTATTTTTTCGAAAATATAAGGTCCAATTATACAGCCATTTAAAATACCGCACTAAATATTTTCACTTCGAATTCGTTGATTATCAATTTGTCTCATCCAATGTGAATTCTTTGTTTACCAATAATGTATATTATGCCGATTTACATTACCATTACTCTTGAATGTCGCTTCATTGGAAAAACATACAGTATTTATGGAAATATTCTGGATTTTGTTCTACCATATGACAAGGCATAAAAATTTATTGTTTCGAAAATTCTGAAATCTATTCTGTAAAGTTCTTGATTAAGATTTATGTGATATGTATGGTAATGTCTAGAAAGAATTTAAAATTCTTTGTATTAAAGAAAATGGTAATTGTATTTCTTCTAAAATTCCATGGATGCTTATATGCGGATTCAAATTAATCGCTGTCAAAACGGCAACTACATTGCTTCATTGTCTCTCTCATAATGTGGTCGCGGTGACGGTTTCTTCTTACATATAATATACCAAACACAATTGTCTTGCTCGTAATATAATCCGTAAAATTGAACGAACACTATATTTATGTCTATCTGGATATCATTTGACATTCTTGTCATTTCAACTGCACATCTTTCACATTCACCGAAAATTATCAAAATATCCAGAACTTGTGAATTACTATAGTTAGCCATAATGCTCAGTGCTACGACTTATTTCATACTAACATTATTATATCAACAGTCAACAGAAAACATTAAGGTCATACATTTAAGCATATAAACATCGACATATTTGACGCACCGAATTCATCTGTGTCATTGAGTCCAAGGTCCTTCTTCTTAATAATTCATGATCATTGATTATATAATATTTGGCGTATATTTCATTTACAATACGTTGAACATTTTATAATGTTTATAAAAACAAAACTTGACATACGGCGCGTCATTTAAGATCATCATGCTATCAATTATCATTTATTTACATTCGTTCACCGACAATGGAGCAGGAAGATAACAGCATTCCGTGTACCGAAATGCGATCATACTTCACTAACAATTAAAGACGATCGGCTGATGCAAATTATTAACTTTTCCGATCAACGATTTATAAGTGATTATAGATATAAGTAAGTATTTATTGAAGCGGATATTTCGCACTGAGTTATAATTGAAAATCATTTCTTGAGAAATTTACAGAATATATCTTGTATAATTTATTAAAGCCATATATCCGAATGATTGGTCACTATAGTAATTGTAGTATACAAAAATTACCTTTGATACGGATTACCTTTATGTTACGCCGGATAACTTAAGATTACCTTGTACTAACCTCAAATTATTCCAAATTATCAAATACTATCTCATATTACACAAGATTATCTTCTTTACTCATATTACACAAGTATTTAAAATTACGTCACATTTTCTGAGATTACCTAAGATTTTTCCAAATTTACTTTGCTCATCTAAGATTATCTTATACGAGTACATAAAAGTATTATTCCTTCAGATCGCTCTAGAATATCTTTATAGACCACTATGATAAGTATATTCGAGAAATGAAATTGTGCTAAAAAGGGCTACGAGCCAAAACAACAAATTTCAACGTAATATGATACAGTTGACATTAAACATAAAAGTAAAAACAAAGATAAAATATGTCTATAGAACTAACGTTTCGATCCCGATCGAGTCATTTTCAAAGTTATAAAATATATATAAAACGGTTAACAAACAACAACAAACAAAATACACAAAAACAAAACAAAAAAATACACACAAAAAACATAAACTCTCTTCTTAAAGATAGGCTAACAAAAGATAACTACTTATAGAGATACGATGACAAAAAAATGATTAAAAGTAGACCTTGATTGTTTAGGCTATGACTTCAAATCTAAATCATCTGGATTTTTAGATCAAAGCTTTTGTTGACATATAGATGAGACATATAGAATGAAATAAAATCAAAAACTGTATTAATATATTATATTAAAGATTCTAACGAATATAAACCAAGTGATATAACTTATAAATTGCAGAAATTTATTTTGCAATGTAGTATTTTCTTTTAAGAAAACACACCTTGCATATGAGTCTGCTATAATCATGTGTAACGATCTATTTTTAGTATATAAGATTAGTATCAGTTTCTAATAAAGCGAAAGAAATTTTTAATTAATAGGGTATTTTTTATTTATTTATAAAAATTAACAATTTCACTTTATAATCTAAAGGACAGTTTACAGCTCTGTAGCGTTCGGAATTAATTCTTGAACGAGCATTGTCAGAAATTTGAAGAGTGCGGGGGGGGGGGGCATTTAGAAAGAACGCACTCATGTTGGTCCAGAGCATCGAGAGATATTAAAGATCGTCAATCCTGGGCAAATTTTCTGTATAAAAATGTATTTGCTGTATAAAAAGGGTCCCAAGAGTTCGGAGGTAATTGAAGAACCTCGACATTATCGACAATTGGTATAAATTTGCTATTATTAACATAAATATTTGACTCTTACATTATTAAAGTGATTTTTTATTACATAAAATATTCCATAAATAATGCACACTATAAAGCTATAATATCCTATATATTGCAGAAAAATTACAATTTTTTCTCTGCAGTTATCATCTCTATTGATATTTAAACTTTGACGATAACACTGAAATCACAATTTAAAAAAAAATTGAGTTATTGAGTATTCTAAATGCGTAAATACATCTACTAAACTAATAAATCATAAAATTAGTACAATATTATCAGTTTTTAACACTTAATTATTTCACAAGGACGCGAATTCCCGTAAGGATGTCGGTCTTTAATATCTATAGTCGGTGTCCAGAGAAAATCAAAAGAAAGTGGAGCGGATAAAGTTCTATATTACTAAAGAACTAAAGTAGCGCATTAGTTCGCTATATTGAATCAACTAACCTTATCATATATCAATATCATGGATATAGGAATAACTATATACCAATAATACTAAGCGCTTATTGGACTACAGACAACTGGTCCAAGATGGCGGTGAAATAGCCAATAAGAAGACTGTCGACAAGATAAAAGAAATGCACTACTTTAGTAATATAGTTTTAGGAGCGGATAGCATTTCTCTTCTCTGATTGATTCCTCCATTTATAGCTCAACTTTCGCAAATGTGCATGTACGTATATATACATACACATAATCTAGTGCATGCAACACCGTACATTCCATCATGCTTCTGCCATATCTCCTATTCCCTCCAACGAATGACGACTTCCGGCTGAATCCATTCCACTCTTCCTTCTCTCTGATGTTGGTCCAGGTGCGTTCTCTCTCATAAACGAAATTTGACTTTACTGCACCTCCATTACTTTTCATCTATTATTTTTCTCTCAGTCAGTGTTATCGTACAATTATACAATTTTAATTTTAACTTTTTGACCAAGATTTATATTCTGTTTTTGACGGTACATTTATACATAATCTCACTGACGAAAAAAATAATGAACGAGCATCTTAACATTATGCGATACATAATGATAAATATCTTTACATTGAGTCTTTTATTAAAGTGACGGTTTGCTTACATTATTGATATACTCTAATCAATTTTTTTTTTAATTTGGTTTTAGAATATCAAGAAATTTCCAACAATCGATCATTCAACCTATTTGAGAACAGTCTCTCTCGATAAAATATTTATCTGACCTTATCTAATAGTTGTATATCATTATCCGTTTATATGTATGTATCATTGCATTTCTAATTAATTATATTACAGCGTTTAATCGAATATCTGAAGATGGCTCAATCAGGAAGCCGAGATATGTAAAATCAATTTTATATATAATTTTTATTTATATTTGAATTTTAAAGCTTAATATATTTTATGTAATAATTCGTTATATTGTACAGTTTTATGATTGACTCTTACATGCCTTTTCTTATCGTCATACTGTTTTGTCATTAAGAGTTCTTTATGATAGTTTAAATTTATAAATTAAGTACATTTACATTTCTAATAAGAAATCTCTTAAATTGAAAAAACTAATTTTTAAAAATAAATATTAGTAAATTCATTGATATCAAAAATAAAAATTCCAGCGCTGCAAATCTACATTGTACTTTAATATAGTAACAGTTCTATAATTTCATGTCATTGCAATTCTGTAATATATGAGCCAATGCACGATATTGCTAATCGAACAAATAAGAAAGCAATTTTCATATGTCAGGAAAAAATTATAAACGTATATCATCGAAATATTCCATAACAAAATATTGGCGACGATAGCAATCAAATAGCATCATTGTAAATAAATTAAAGAGTATAATATATTTTATATCGCATATTGTAAATGTGTAATGTACACTTTTTGTAAATAAATTAAATAAAAACGTGCATTATTGCAACAAATCTAGATATTAAATAGAAAAAATTGGAAAACATACTAAGTAAGTTGCTAATAAAATTTAAGTATAAAATATAATAAAATGAATAATATAATAATTCTATAAAATCAAATATAATTGATTAAATATAATAAATTAAAATGACAAGAAGTTTGAAACAGTAATATTCACAATTTTATCACTATTTTTGTTTAAATATCGCTTATTAAGCATTTTAAGAATGCCAGAATTAATCTTTTCATCAGTTATAATATTGATACACGAGATAGGCGAATATTTTTGTACGTATCTACGTCAGTAATATGATGACCGTCTTTGCACTGTGTATCGTCAATTATAAATTCCGTAGTAGAGTACTCATCATACCTACGATTCTCTGCATCTACAATAATTAATCTTTAAAATTTTAATTTTTAATCTTAGCAATTTCAACTTAATGTGACAAGAAAGAAATGGAAGGCAAGAATAATGTCATAATATAAAAAGAAATATTTAGACAATGACCAAAATTTGATAAGAATAAATGTCTGCTTACTGACTGTAATTTCCTTCGGATCAGTTCCTACTACATGTATGCTCAATTTTCTGAAATTACTTGCGTTCAGTGTTCCAAACCATTCTCTTAGCATATTGATATTTACGTTCTCTATTGCAAGCGCTTCCTTTTCACATCTGTCAAACATATATTGCCGCTTCGTGATCTCACTACAATTTCTATTAACTTCGTTCAGAAGCTCAGCATTGTCATATTGCTTCAAAATTCTCAGCCTTTCTTTGATATCATTTAATTTCTTTTCTGAGAACTGTTTCAACATGATACTGAACGTATTCAGAAATCCCTCGATTAGTTGGTCAACATATTCAGTTGTGTACTTTTCTGCCTGAGTGTAAGCAGTAATAGAATATCCTAACATTCCGTTGATATCTCTAAGATTGCACGAAACAAAACTAATCTTTTCTTGAGTTCGTAGATGATTTATTAATGGTTGTTTTATTATCATCTAAAAGATAATTATTTTGAAAATGAATTATTTCCAGTCATATTGTAAATAATTATTTAACAGATGAATGTGACGTGCAAATAAAACCAATCATGGTAATCGGAAATGTTATTCACATTTTATTTACTATTAAAAATAAATATAAATTGAAGATTTCATGTATTTAAATATATGACCGTTATTAAATACTTACGAGCATTAACTGGATTAACACCGATAATTCAATCGTAGCAATACCGACTTGATAATAATTTGTCACTACCGAGTTTACATTAGTTCGGTTAATATTTTTCAACTTGCAATAAGATGTGCCTTCGGATATTTCAATGACTCCAATAAGCCGTAGCTTATCAGCATCACGCAAGGGACAATAATTAATTTTGTTGATAAATCGTTGTATAATTTTGATCGTAAAATCTTTCGTTATGTTACCTTGCACAAGACATTGAAAGTACATAGTATTGGTTAAGATCTTTGTAAAGTTTTGGAAGTTTGAAAAATTAATTAATTTACTTAGATAATTATACTTGTGAATGTCTGGATAGTACTGATACTTTAGTATCCATAATTCCACATCCCTGCGAAAGAAATATGCGATATTATTAATCGGAAATGACATAAGAAATAAATATAATTCATTTTATAATATTAATTGTTATAATTAATATTCATCATTAATTATTTTTTCTAGTTATATAAGAATTTTAGAATTGATGCAATTATGCTTGATAATAAACAGATGATACTCGATGAATTCCTCAGGTTTCAAAAATTTGTTGTAATATGCTTTGAGTTGATGCCTTTTTATAATTTCAAACAAGTCCTCCGAAACAAGTTTATTAAAATCGACCATATAATTTGCAATAATCGTCAACAAGGTCTGTAATATAAATAAAATATTTATGTATTTCCAAATTATATGTATAACTCGATCAGTGAACACGCATTAAACGTATACTTACCAGTAATTTTTCGTCAAATCCGCTCAATTGTATTATAATACCTACAGCTTCCTTACTGACATTGATAGTATATGTAATTAAGTCCAGCCGTTACCGCTGGATGTAATTTTTCGTTCAATAGATATTTTAATACAGTGCAGTACAAATCCAGGAAAATAGCACTGAAACGTTATTAATATGAATTTTGTTTATTAATAAATTATTTTAAGCATTATTATTTTAGTAAAAATCATAACACGTGATAATTACAAGTTAGACATTATAGTATATGTATATTGGATCAAGATATCAATCGTGGTACTACTACAATATAATGTATAAGTATAACTGTTACATATCCAGGTTATTACTTACTTGTTTGATATTTGGAATATCTGAGGAGGAACCATATGAAGATTTATATAACACATCGGCCTATAAAACTTCGGGTGACACCAAATCTCCGAAGTGACCGCAGTTTTCTGAACGCAGTTTTGAAGAGATAAACTTTTTTTATGATTTCATAAATCCATCTCCAATATTATTATCTTAATAAATTTTTTAATAACAATGAAATTAGAAATTATTGAGGATCATATAAAAATATTTAATTTTTTTTTTAAGTAGAAAGTACATTGTAACATTCCTCTTAAAAGATTATCATCGCAGTTAATAATATGTCTCACACATATTTCCATTGAAATCGCCTTTTTTCCTGAGTCTCCACCCCAATCTCACCTATATTCGGCCATATCATACTCCGATTTGTCAGGCGAGTCCAAATATTTAACATCAAGTTTATTGCCTTCGGTCGTACGCTTCGCCTCTGACATTATATCGTAAAACCAGGAGTTATTGACACAATACAATACGATCGGAGAATTAAAAATAAGATTTTGATACGTTTTAACTTTCTTTCCAATGGGTACAGTTTTAATCAGCACTCTAACCGACACTTCTTTATATTCTGTATGTTATCTGCCTTCGAACGAATATCAATATGAAAGTCAATACGAGTGTCTTGTGTATATAGTAGCAGAGTGGAAATAGAAATAATAAGCAGAGTCATAGGTACTCGGTGTCCAAAAAATCCGAATTTTTGATTTAGCAACACGATCCATTTCACTCTATTTCAATCCCCGAAACTTCGATTTTTACGTACTTTGACATGTTAATCAGAGATTAATTAAACATTATTTATTTTGTAAAGATTTGACAAGAAAAAAGTATCGCTCTGCTTCGTGAACCGAAATTTGAAATTATTTTAAGTTAAAGTTGCTGATTATTCGGATTAGGAAATCTGTCAGCCAAAATAATATGCCAAAAGAAATACTGCGATGCGAGCACGCGCTGAGGTCATATTTTCGTGCTCTATGGCTATGGTGCAAATGCGTTGTATTTCTTATTGTAATAGACATTACATTCACTGCTTTACAAACATAAATTCACCGCTTTAAATACAAATTGCCTGTTCTGAAACACAAATGTCTTGCTTTCAAAATACAAATTTATTACTTTGAAATAAATTCTCTGCTCTAAAACACGATTTCAACGTTTTTTAATAGTAAATTTATTGTTTTAAAAACAAAAATAATGTAAGAAGATAATTTCTGTTTTAGGACAGTTAATTTATTTTTAAATTTCGGTAAAAAATATTTCATTTAGGAATATATATAAATATGTATAAACGTACAGAAATACGCATAAATATTTATAAACATGGATAATTATATATGAAATATGTCTATACATCATTTTTTCTTTTGTAAAATTAATGTAATAAAAATAATGATAGTAATCAGTAATAAAATGACCATAATTATTTAATATGTTATTTATAATTTAATTGTTTACTTAACCGATGATTGAACTATAATTTTGGAAAAATTTCTTTAATCATTTTAATTATTTTTATATCTGTATTTTTATTTCTATAATGTTAATATTGCTAATAATAATTGTTAATAAATGTTAATAATAATTTTATATAAAATTAGATATATGATACATTTAAACATTTTAAACATGAAAATAATAAGTGTGAAGGCTTTATTAATATTAATTATAGATATGATTAACAAAATTGTATAATAATATATTGTTTATTATAAAATTGATATAATTTTATATAATTGCATATACCATGATTGATTTAATAGTCGTCATATAAATTGATCAAAACAACGTAGAGCAAGTTATTAAATATCAACTTAGATAGGTAAAAGTCGCTCGAAATAAGGGGAAAAATCCATAGCGCATGGTGGTTGATTATCTTGGACGACCCATGCCGCTCCGTTTTTACCTTTCTGAATAAGATCTAACATCGCAAGTGCCACATGATCAGTTGTTTGTTTCGGAATTTTCTCCAATTCAGGAATATCACTACCTAACGCAGCGCGAATGGAATCATTGATTCTATCCCTGAAATCTTCTACCAATGCTGTTACTGTAACGCCCGGGCACATGATAACAACTCGCACTTCAGTCTTGTTATACATATTTGCCAGAGACCGGCTGAATCCCACAACAGCGTGTTTCGAAGCGCTATACATTGCTAAATAAGGATTTGGTTCCAATCCAACCACGGATGCAATGTTCACGATTAGACCACCCTTGCCGCCTTTATGCTTTCCCATATAGTCGAATGCTAACATAGAGCCGCGAATTACTGCCTTGACATTGACATCGATCATTTTCTCCCAATAAATGTCGTTAAATATACCAGCATTATTGATAAGAATGTCAAGTCCTTTAAATGTGTCAATGATCTTCTTGAATATCTTCTCAAAATCATCAGCTTTCGTTACGTCGCATGCAACGAAGATGGCACGGCCTTTTCCAAATTTGTTCTCCAAAGTAACTACCGCATTCTGGCCGTTTGACGTTGGCAGGTCGACCACAGCAACACTTTTTACACCATTGCGAAGCAGTATTTCGGCATACTTGTAGCCTAATCCTGCAGCTGCTCCAGTAATCATTACAGTTTTATTCTTTACGTCATACATTATGTTGATCTGTTGAAGTCTTTGATGAAACGTATACTTTAACGTTTATTGATGTATAATTCTTTAGCGAAATGCGATAAACATCTTTATACAGAGAGCACTCCTGGTTTAATATTTTTTTCTTATCGCTTGTTTTTTTATCGTCTATTATTCGCAATGATTATCGCTATTTGTAACGCCTATTATCACTAGTGATTAACCACTGAACCTTGTTTATGGAAAATAATGTTCTTTTATTTACAAAAATACTTGTCTCATAATCGTAAAAATAAATTTGAAAAAATAAATTATAATTACAATCTTTTAAAATTTAAATATATGTATACAGAATCTATAATATTGATCGTATTATAAATTATATTTCCAATCTTATTGAATCCAATCTTATCTATATGTTTACAAATTATTTTTTAATCTAAGCAAAGTATAACATTTTTATTATCACCCGTTTGATATTTGAGATAATCTCATTTCATGATGTTTGTTTTTTTATTTGCTTTTTGTGAAGTAGCTTCGAAGGTTATCAAATCACCTTTGTTTTAATTAATTAGAACTGTACAATTTTTTTTACATTGTATGATTTCTCTAGTTATCCTGCATATAAAAGTTAATTAATTAAAATAAATTGAAATATTAACATTACGAGATATTTTACACTTATATATATTTTGGCACATTTTGACATCAAATATCTCAATATAATTGAAAAAGGCTCCAAAGATTAAATCAATAAATGAGTATAAAGTCAATGAGAGCCGACATAGTTGTACGTGTGTAATCAACAATAATATATATGTCAATCACCAATTACGAACGTTTCGACCATAAGATTAGGTTTTCTTCAGTGTAACAATAAAATTATCTGATACGATGTAAAACATCAAATTGATACGTTGTAAAACAATAGGCAAATGCTGTCAATAAATCATCGTTAGACTGTTGTCTAAAATTAAGAACTTTATTATCGTCCGTTGTACAAAATCGAGTTAATATCTGAAATTTTTGAAATGTTAATCGTAGTCAATGTATTGAAATTGATTGTATCAGTTAGATAAACCTTACAGTACTTAGCATAACGATAACCCGATGTGATTATATAACTAGTTTTGAGAGCGTGTGAGAGGACGTTTCTCATTCGCGATTGTTTATAAGTATAAAAGTTAAATAGAATAAATATATATACCAATGCAAAAAAAACTCGACGATACAAATTTATAATTTACAAAACAAGAACACATTTCCTTTAAATTAAATCATTGTATAACGTATCCAACAATTCCGTGTCATTTTGCAGATTAAGTCCATTTTTTGTTTTTTTATATGGATTGCTTCCGAAATTGGTCTTTTATTAAATCCTTGTTCTTCGTCTAAAATACTGATGTCCTTTCAATTAAAATCGTGCTTTTACTCGATTCTATGCTCTGTGATTACAAAGTGTTGTATGGTATTCTTATTTATGTGATTTCGATGTTTATTAATACGTGTCTTTAATAATCGTTTCGTCTGGTTCACATAGATGCATCACAATTTTGACAATTAATTTTGTAGATTACATTAGAATGTGATAGTGACGGTAATTTATCCTTTTGTGTTCTTATAAAGATATTTAATTTATTAATTCCTATTTAACCAAACGCACCGCTCTGTTATTTTTGAAAAATCTTTTGAATTTTTCCACTATTGAAAGCACGTAGGGAACAGTAAAATATGTAATTAAATTGTAATTGGCACTATTCTTTCGGTATGTTCTTGTTAAGTTGTTCGACTTTAGTGTGTAGTCTTTTTTTAATGCTTTTAAAAATCAGCCTTATAACCGTTAGTAAGTAAAATGTTAATAATGTGTCGGCTCTCATTGACTTTATACTTCTTTATTGATAAAACATCACATAAATTATCAATTTTTTTATAATTGCATCTTAATACCTTTATAGAATAATGAAATAAGTCAATTGGTATAAAGAAAACATACATAGGTGCTTATTTAAAAAAATTATGCGTTTTTTTGCAATATGCAACTAAATTATTTTTATAAACAATAAGAACAATAAGAATGTTATTGAACCGTACATGGAAAAATACAATCAATAGGAAATATGAAATAAAGGCCCATAACTCTCAAAACTGAATCCTTAATTTTTTTTTTTTTTTTTAAATTAACTATATATTCCCCGGGAGTGCTGTGTAAAGTGCCACGCGAATTACATTTCGATGATTAGACGCAATCATAATTTATGGGTGCGAGATTAATATCTTTGAGAAGGAGGAAAAAAGGAGAAACAGAAGGACGAGAAGGAACAATTACAATCCCGGAGGTGATTGAATTTAACCAATTAGAAAAAAGAAACCAATTATATGTATATCAAGTTGAGTAAATTTCATTTTGATAAAATTCAATCTCAATTTCAAAATCTCTAGTCTGATACGGGTGTTAGGTCTATTACATGGAATACATAATATTTGGCATATATTTCATTTACATTTCATAATAGTTGACAAAAATAAAACTTAGCGCACGTCACAACTATGTGACGCCATTTAAGGTCATCACGGTTATCATTCGTTTACATTCGTTCACTGACAATCAAGCACGAAAGTATCGGCGTTCAGTATATCGAAATGCAATCACACTTCATAAACGATTAAAAACTATCGGTCGATGCGAATTATTAATATTTTCTTGATCAATGATCTATAAGCAAGTATTTATTGAAATGGATATTCATTGAGCTATAATTAAAAATTATTTCTTGAGAAACTTTTAGAATTTATCTTGTACTATTTATTAAAGCCACACACACATGTTTTATTTTTTAAATTAATATTTTCCAAATTTCAATCGTCTTATCTTTAGTGAATTTAATATTTTGTAATTGTAAGAAAGAAATTATAGAATATACCATTTATTGAAACGGATATTGTTAATAATAAATTTATATAAAATTATATATGACTTTTAATAATATCTTAAGATTATGATGATAGCAAGTACGAATATCTACTTTATTAATATTAATTATTACACATGAAATAAACAATATAATTTTATTAATTTCATGTAAAGATGCGATTAATAATATTATATTGTTTACTTTTAAAATTGACATTATTTTATATAATTGCGTATACATAATTGATTTGGTAGTCATTGTAAATTGATTAAAACAAAGTAAGAACAGTTATCAAATACCAACTTAGACAGACAGAAGTCGTTCGGAAAAAGGAGGAAAGTGCACGGCATTTGGAGGTTTACCATAGTTAACGACCCAAGCCGCTCCGTTTTTACCCTTCTGAATGAGATCTAACATCGCAAGTGCCACATGGTCAGTTGTTTGTTTCGGTATTTTGTCTATATCCGGAATATCACTACCTAGTACAGCGCGAATGGAATCATGGATTCTATCTCTGAAATTTTCTATCAATGCTGTTATTGTAGCGCCCGGACACATGATAACAACTCGCACTTCAGTCTTGTTATACATGTTTGCTAGAGACTGGCTGAATCCTAGAACAGCGTATTTCGAAGCGCAATACATTGACATAGCAGAAATTGGGTCCAATCCAGCCACGGATGCAATATTCACGATTAAACCACCCTTGCCGCCTTTATGCTTTCCCATATAGTCAAATGCCAACATAGAGCCGCGAATTACTGCCTTGACATTGAGATCGATCGTTTTCTCCCAATAATTATCGTTAAATGTACCAGCATTATTGATAAGAATATCAAGTCCTTTAAACGTGTCGACGATCTTCCTGAATGTCTTCTCAAAATCATCAGCTTTCGTGACGTCGCAGGCAACGAAGATGGCACGGCCTTTTCCAAACTTGTTCTCCAAAGTAGCCACAGCATTCTGGCCGTTTGACGTTGGCAGGTCGACCACAGCAACACTTTTTATACCATTGCGAAGCAGTATTTCGGCATACTTGTAGCCTAATCCCGTAGCTGCTCCAGTAATCATTACAGTTTTATTCTTTATATCATACATTATGTTCTCTTGAAGCCTTTGATGAATCGTACTTTAGCTTATGTAACTTTCTTGTGTAAGATTCTTTAGTGAATCGCGATGAATACTGTCTCTGTACAGAGATTGCTTCTGGTTTAATATCTTTCCTTATCGCTTATTTATAATTGTTGATGACTATCGCTTGTAGTGCTTGTGATTAATCACTAAATCTGTCGGTGGAAAATTTTTTATCTACGGAAACTCTTATCTCGTGATTTCAAACATAAATGTGAGAAGATAAATTATAATTTTTAATTACAATTTTGTTTAAATTCAAATATATGTATATTAGAGTTAGCATTTTCAAAGACCGAAAAATCATTTTGGTGCACGTTTCTGGGGACTACATACGTAGTATATAAATTTATCATTTATCGCCAGAATCATACAAGCATTTAAAATCCAGCTAGACCGTTTAAGGCTTTGATTTCTATAGTTTGTGTTATCACATATACGGTTAATATGTTATATTGTATATGGTGTGTGTATTGTATATGTGTGTTACAAATTATTATTTTTAAAACTAAGCAAAGTATAACATTTTTGTTTTGTACTTTTGTTATTATTTTAGTATTAAAGATAACATTATACGATGATGTTTGTTTTTTTGTTTCCTATTTTATAGCTTTGTAGATTAGCAGGTTATATTTATTTTTTTAAATTAGAATTATACCATTTTTTTACATTGTAATTTCTCTAGTTATTCTGCATATAAAAGTATTAAAGTAAAATAGTCGAAAAATTAATATTACTATTTTCCTCTTTATTCTACATTTTGACATTTAATATAAAATGTTTCGTAAACTATTAATTTTTGGATAATCGCATCTTGATACTTTTTTAGAATAATGAGATAAATCAATTGGTGTAAAGAAAACACTTAGTTACTTATTTAAAAAATTTTGCATTATGCTATATGCAATTACATCCTAGCAAACATGACTTGGCATTGTTATATAATTCTTTGTCATATATTATATAGATGTCTCTGTTTTATAACAAGACAGCGTAACTTTATGGCGTAAACGAGATATCTTGATACGATAACTTTGTTACATGTCTTTGTTATATATTTAGCCCATAACATAATTATGTAAATTAAATCTAATTAATTTATATCCATGTACCATTCTGTGAATGAGGTATAACAAATACAAAATACATTTTCATCACTAAGCAATAATGGAAAAAGATGTAAATTATACATGCTTTACATTTACAGGAATATATATATGTATGTGTAGTCTGTAACAGTTGTATCAATAAAATTATAAGATTGTATTCCAGACTCAAATTTACACTTGAGAAGGTGGCAAATATTTAAACTTCCTAGATGTAAATCAATAACTTATTTATAATTTGTAGTACAAACTCACCTTCTTAGGACATTATCTAAATTATTTTTCTCATTATCCCAACTCAGAAATTAGGTGTAATTTTTCTGGTTGACAAAATACTATTGTTATCAGAGAGCCATTGGCAACATGCCATTGCGAAGCAATATTTCGACGTAGCTTAATCCTGCAGCTGCTCCAGTGATTATTACAGTTTTATTTTTTTTTTATCGTACATTATGCTGATCTCTTGAAGCCTTTAATGAAACGTGTACTTTAACATTTATTTATATATGTAAGATTCTCTAGCAAATCGCAGTGATCACCGTCTCTATACGTATCTAGAGAACGCTCTTGGTTTAATATTTTTGCTTGTTTTTTATCGTCTATTATCGTCGATGATTGTCACTTTTTAATGCCTATTATCGCTGGTCATTAATCTAAATTTATTGATAGAAAATGACGCTATTTTATTTATAGACATACTTGTTTCGTGATTTCAAAATTAAATTTGAGAATATAAATTATAATTACAATTTTTTTAATTTTTAATATATGTATGTATACAATGTGTCCTACTAAAGATTACAAATCATTATTTTTAAAACTAAGCAAAGTACACTTTTGTTATTTATCGTTTGTTTAATATTGAAGATAACATACGATGATGTTTAATTCTTTTATTTACTTTTGTGGAGCAACTTTGAATTTGCGGGTCACGTTTACTTTTTTTTTTTAATTAGAATTATATTATTAGAATTATATAATTTTTTTTACATTATAATTATATGATTTTTCTAGTTGTCTGCATATAAATTAAAGTTAAATTAAAAATTAATAGTATAAGATACTTTATATACACTAGCTTTATTCTAGCACATTTTAACATCAAATATAAAATATCTTGTAAATTATTATAAATTTTTCAATAATCGCAATTGAATATCTTTATAGAATAATGAGATAAATCAATTAGTTTAAAGAAAACACTTAATTATTCAACAAAATTAAAAGATCATATATGTTTTATCCTATATAAAGATAGGCAAATTTCAAGATAGAATAACTTCGTAAAAAATCATCGTATCAAGATATTTAAAGAAGCATTTTATAACTTGAAATCTCTACTGTTTAGATCGATACTTTAGAAAATGGTTTTACTGATATTTTATAAAGTTACACAAATATAAATAAAGATGCATCAAATTTCAAATTTTTTTACGAAATTTGCGAAATATTACAGCATGAATTAAAAATTACGCACAAATACGGTTTACAGTTTTTGAAAGAGTGAATCTTTAGTTGTAATTTGCTTTTCTATTGACCTCTGTACGATTTTTTTTCATCGAGTTACTCAACATCGAAGCAGAAAGAGTCATTTTTGCTTCAATGCTGAATAACTCGGAGAAAAAAAATCGTACAAAGGTTCGTCACAAAAAAGGTTTCATAAAAAAACAAATTAAAAATAAAGATTTATTTTTTCGAATGATGTAAACCGCATTTGTGTGCAATTTTTAATTCGTCTCGTGAAACTTTGCAAATTTCAAAAAAAATTTTGAGTTTGATGTCTTTGGAGTCTTTATTTATGTTTGTATAATTTCACAAAATATTAGTAAGATTTTTGAAGTACTGATTTGAAAAGTAGAGATTTCAAGCTGTAACATGCTTTTTTAAATATCTCGATATGATGATTTTTTTCAGTTATTCTACTTTGAAATTTGCCTATTTTTGTATGGTGGAACAGATGATCCTTTAATTTTGTTGAATAGTGTAGGGTAGAGGAGTAAAGGTTTCCCGGGGATAAATATTCACCCTTGTTTTTCGATGATAGTGTATTTATATTAGAAAATTCCGTCACATCATTCGTCAACTAAAAGTGGAAATCTCACGCCACACAGTTTGTTGCCGCTTAATAACTGTCGCAGGAAGCTTAAGCGGACGTGTCCGTGCGTTTAAAAAATAAAATATTAACGTCGCCAAAAGTAAAATATTAACGTCGCAGTTATTTTAGTCTGAAGGAATCATTTTTGCAACTAGATTAAGTATGTATTTATTAATCTTATTGTATTGTTTTAATAGTGCGATTATTAAAACGGTTATTTTTATTATACATATTATACTTTTTTAATAACATTGCAGCAAAAGTTTATTTGTATTACTAGGGTAAAAAGTGCCAAGATTGCTCTTGTTATCCTTAAATGCTGATTTTACAATGAGTAAATTGGTAATCCTAGGTCTTATATGAAATTGACAAATAGCCAATTTGTACGACTAATGCTGATTGATTAACTTCACCGATTAAAACTAATTGTAAGACTTCCTACTACTGATTTATTATAGAATCGGCATTAACGGTGTTTTTTACACAGAGATTGATAATTATTTAGAATACGGCCTTCACTTCCGACGCATTTTTGCACGAAGCGCAAAGAATCTGTAAGAAAAAACCGGATCGGTCTTACAAACTGAGATATTATAAGCGTTAAAGTTGATCTATTCAGGTTAGGAATTCTGTTAAAGTAATAAAGTGTAATGACTCAAAAACGCATCGAATGAGTCTAATTTCATCAAAATCAAAGGTGAAGTGCATTCTGAATAATTACCGAGAGATTTTTAGTTGCATTTTTATTAAAAATAATCCTAATAATTTACTATTTGTATTATGAGATTGACATTTTAATTGTATCTTTTGTTCCATTTTTATTGTAATTTTATTACTTAACCAAACCCACTTAGGCCAGTGCTTTATAATAAAAAAAATTCTCTAGTAAGTACCTATTTTGATCTCTTAGAATAGTTCAAACTTGATATAGAAGTATGGTACTTTTTCACCATTATGTGGAACTTCTTGCCTCGCATACGGGGTATAAGAAGTGCCGAATGACTTCCTCTGCAAAATTTATAGGATCTTTTTAATCAATTATATGCGCATACTTTTTGCATGCCTTCCGTATAGTTAAAGATCTCTAGTTTTGATAAATAGCAACACGATCTGGTGACTTAAATATTCTTTGTTTTAGAGCAAAAAATGTCAAAAATGGCACTTTACTCCCCGGTCTACTCTATATTTTTAAGCAACTATCTTTCTGTTTTCTTGGGAATGCTGTGTAAAGTGTCGCGCGAACTCATTACATTTCAATAATCAGACATAATCATAATTTAGCATGAGTTCATAAATAGCTCTTTGAGAGGAAGGAGAAGGAGGATAAACAAGAGAACGAGAAAGAGAAAGCATTAAATGGTAATAAGATAACTGGGCTCAATTTGGGCCCAGTTTTTTAAAATTGGCCATTTACTATTTGTATATAATTATATAATTAATTTAACAGATGATAAAATTCGCACAGACGATCAGTATGATTCGATTGTATCGATTCATAGATTATATTATTTATTTTGTTTGTGTGAAAAAATTGATACGTCGTAATCGTGATGTAATATTCCGTAAATAAGTAATTGTTTTCTATAATTATGAAAACGTAGTTATTAATTTCCGCAGTTCATATTATTATAGCTCTATATTCATACTTTATAACACTATATTTTCGTCACAACGTTTTATTTATAATTAAAGAAAATAGGAACTCTTTGTATGGTGATATCAATGTGAGCCATGTCCGAACATATGCATAAATGTGACATTTGTCACAAATATAAAAAAGGGAAGACATATACGCGGTTCACATTGGGTACACATTTTGCTAAAGTGCTTTAAATGCTACCTTTCTTTTAAATCTCTTCTGCAACTATATAAATATATGAATATGACTCATACTTTTTTGCAATGTTCAGAAATATTCCCTCTTTCTAATGTGATCATTAATTTTTAATCTTGACTCAATTTTGACCTTAGCAAAAAATTCTCAAAGCTTAGGGGGGTCCATATTGGGCTCAACTTTACAATTCTGGAGAATTTGAATTTAACTAATAAGAAAAAAATAAGCCATTATCAAGTAAATTTTGTTTTGATTGATCAGATTTAATTTCAGTTTCTCAATCTCTAATTTGATATGGGTGTTACATCTATTTTTTGTCGCTGTGCTGGACTGTATCAAAATTCTATTGCTTTTCTGTTCAAATTACATCTATTACATTTTTCTAAGTACAACAAGTGTATACTGATATTTATAGTCCCGTCACAAAAAACAGACTTCAGACAGATAAGAAATAATCTTATTTATTTATATGTTTCTTGTTTTTATAAAACAAGTATATAATAAAACAAGTATTTTATTAATATTGTTATTAAATTAAGATTATTTCTAATTAAATTTAATGCTATTATAATATAAAACCATTTTTTAAATAAAAAAACATAAATAATAATAAGCTACAAAAATAAATGGCCATTATGAAATACAAAATTAATTGTTACATTTTTACTTTCAATAATTAATAGTTGAAAATAAATTGTTACGGTATTTACAATAATTAATATTTAATCAAGAATAATTATTGGAAGGATCATATAGATAATATTATATACACAATATTATATACATATATTATATTTATTACGGCACAGTACATGTATATGAAAAGTACATGTATGATGCACTAACATACTAGTGATATATGTATATTCAAATGTATATATCTAAATGAGAGAAAATATCTTAAATATATAACTTACAATAAAACTGTAAAGAATAATGGTAATCATGATGCATAATACTATATATGTATGTACTGTTAACTCTATGTAATATCAAGTTTAACCTAATATCACGCACTACTCGATCCTATTCAATATATTGTTATTTTATACTTTTAATGATTGAATTTGAAACTATACAGTGTAAAATTTAACTATTTTAGTATAAAGTAATATTGAGACATATTGAGTAGAAGCAGTGGCGACTTAAATTAGTTTAAATTTGATATTATAGATGTAACAGTGTGTGTAATAAATCAGCGAGATCTGTACAATCGGATGTAGATTCTTGTTTTTGATTATCATGGTATAATCAACCTCGTTTATGGCGACAAGTAATTTTATTGATTGGTAAAGTTGCACGAATCTTCTGAAGATTTCGAAGATTTGCCGCTTCCTCGTTCGCTTTTACGAAATCTGAGACAGCCTCAGACTATATTGATGTCCTGTTGTCATTCGATCATCTTAAAGAGTGCGCAGGAGAATATCATTCCGAAGAACTGCAATGTTTCAAGAATTAAAAAATATAACATTACTAAATATTAATGAGAGATAGAAGAAATGAAAGAAAGTATTTGCTTGAATACAATGTGCTCAAGAATGATAGTCATACGATTTTAAAAAAGAAAAGAGAATATTATACAAATTTTAAAATTAATTCGATTGTAAAAGAAATACTTGCTTAAGCTTAATAGACTTTATAGCGTTGAGACTTTAATTTTAATTGGAGAAAATACCAAAGTAAAAAATGTAAACTGCTTTCTTACCATGAGACATGCTACTGCAATACCAGCAGCACCCACAACGGTTGCGTGTTGCTGCATGTAGACTCGTGTTCCATTGATGCAACCCTCTACGTAAGCATTGGAAGGATTTATCGAATCCGGGCTATGATTGCAGTTGAATCGCTACGAACAGATCAAACGACCATGAGAAACGCAGTTCCTCTCTCGCGAGAAAGCCGATCGAAGGAGTGAAAGTGTGAGAGGTGTAGATCGGGGCGGTGAAGATTCGGTCGATTAAGTAATAGCGGCCAAATTGACGGTACTCGAGCGAGGGAAATCGGTGGGTCGCGTGAAGAATCATTTATTGTTAGACGCGAATAATTATTCGTGTCAAATTGCAATCTCGAATCTTTAATGCGTTTTTTTTTTAAATCGTCACCAGGTGTAGGAAAATTCCATTTTTTATAAAAACTAGAATCTTATCTTCAAATTAATTGACTTCGATTAAAGTAAACATTATTAAACAATGAAAATATGTTTATGACACGCTTTATAAACACGACACGTGTTATATTGCGACATACGTGCATGCAAATTGCTGTTATTAAGTACGAATGTAATTGGCTGACGAACTATTTCATCGAATGACGCAATTGCATTAAAATACAATGTAAGAATTACATAATAGACTGTAATGAATAGCTATTTATATGAATAACTATTTATATAAAGAAAAATAAGCTACTTGAGCTAAACTAGTCGTTAGTTGTTATTATTATTCACATAATCCAGTATAAAATAATTATACATAAATTTTTTCAATCATTTCAACTTAAAACGTTTGAATTTATGTGTAATTATTTTATACTACGACGTTGAATAACAATAGCAATTGGCAACTAGCTTGGCTCAAATAGTCCATTTCTTCTTTATGTTAGAATATAATTGATTTTTACCTGGCCAGGTGAAATTTCTCGACAGCAACTATCTGGTACGTTGAGGCCGTAAGTTCCCCAGTCCCTCCAGTTGTTAACGCCGCAACAATGGAGCTAAAGTCAAGAATTGAATTAGCTTCGGAAAGTCTAAATAATAATTGGATATGGGGAAGATAAAACACGCTCGAGTTTCATCGTCTGATAAAATTAACTTTTATTTACGTAATGCGTGCGCGGGAATATTTACCGTCGATTGCGTGGTATCCCAAGCATCACGAATGGATTTACGATGATCGTAAAGCCGCAATGAACTCTTCATCTCTCTGTCGACCGTACTCAGCAATTTTTCGCGGAAAATGTATCCCAGGACGCCGCCGATAAGCATAGTTACAAACAGCAAGAATACGATTATAAAGTACTGAAAAAAAAACAATAGATTTTATTAATCGTCCGAGACGATAGCCTTTATCTTAACAAGTTTCAGCGACTTGATGAGCTTCAAAAGTGTAATAAGATCTCTCAACGTTTAATCAATTCAAGATAAGCTTCTCTTCCGGAGAGATTAAATTCATTCACAGTCGCCAAATGATGTGAAGGCTGGAAATCAAGACGCTTATCGATTGAAAGATTCTCCCGGTTCGAAAATAGATTTGGTACTTACTGTCAGGAGCATACACTTGACTTCCCGTGATGCACCGACGCATCCGAAGAAAGCGATAAACGCCACGATGATTCCGCCGACCAATAAAACATAAACTGCACCGGTTAACAGATCGTTCCCCACGAGTTCGCCTATCCATGGTACTTTGTCAACCAAGGCCCAGATGCCTAAACCCGTTACGATAAGTCCGCCAATCTGCAGCATAAATCAATAGTGAATTTTATTGTTTCTATATATCAATGCACAGTGGATAAAATAATATGAACACTTTGGTATTACATTACTTATTTGACTATTTGTTTTATTGATAAGAGATTGGCACATCATTTGTTTTAACATTCTATCTTTGTTGAAATAGTCATTCAATAATATAATAATGCTTGAGGTATCAATAAAATGTTTTCTTTTGTTTTTTTTTTTAGGATTATTTAGTATTGTTTTTTTAGTAGAACACCTTTTTTGCTATAAATGATATTGGAGGAGAAAATTTTCTTACTCTATTTTTCAAAATCGTCTGAAAATTTAACATTTTTCCTAACTAATGCAATTGTCTGATTTAAATATCATCTGTACTTTTGAGCAGAATGAGAAACAAATTTTCTTTTTTAATATATTTTACGTAATTAAAAGATGTTCTTTAGCGTTATAGAAGAATATGAAATAATATTACACTGTACTACAATATTCAAGCATTTACGACTCTATTCCAACGAGGATAGAATCTGTATTAAATATAAATGGTAGGCTCATTTTTTATTAATAAAACAAGTACATTTTTATTAATAAAACAAGTATATTTTCTAATAGATAGTATATTTTCTATTTTCTCATTATTTTGTTTATCTCTTGTATATTACAACTTCAGCAAATCATTTGGGACTAGAACTTACGAAGATGACGAAGTTCGTGAAGAACAGAGAATATTTCATAAAACGTCCGCAGCCATCCATTTCCGTGCCGTATCCCATTCCCTCTTATCTGCGAAACTCTGTTAACACAGAAATAAAAACTGTTATTATTTTAAATAAAATGAACAATAAAACATGAGAACATTAAAAAGACAAAAGCGCTGTAACTTGCAAATATTTTCAGCTTTTCCTTAACAGTTGTAATGGCATTGTAATATATTTCGTGTGACGTAATGAGAATTTGAATCACGTTTCACTAAAGTAGGCTCTTTTTTCCTATTAAAATTCATAGTAAAACGTAATTCTAGTCTTACTCTTAGTTTAATTTATCTTTCTTTCTTTGCCTTTGTCCATTACATTATTTTGTCTCTTTTTTTCTTGCGTTGTAAATACAATGACATTGAGAGGCCCGAAGATAACGAGTTTTAACGAATATAATTAGATAATTTTTTACAACAGTCACGTACGTCGCTTAATTATGTGATACATCTCAGTGACATCAGACTTATGTTTGACCTAGTTTGAAGTACCTTGGCCGTCCACCATAGCCTTGACCATATCCATAGGCGCGACAACCTCATCATGGTTATTGAAGACTCGAGAGAATGAAACTCATACAACGCGATAAAAACGAATTTCTTAATCGCACAATTCGTGAAGCAAACTTACTTTATTTAATTAATTAATCAGATACAAAGTAAAGAAGTATCCGTATTCAGTCGAAGCGGGATGTCTAATAATATTTTTATTTGAATTTGTAGAATTTCCAATTTAAGCAAATTACAAATTGAAAAAATCCACACAAAAATATTAAGCATCAATATAGAAAAATAGGCTCGTGTACATGCAACGCAATAATATATATAATTAATAAGTCAAGGCTTTTTTAAACGAGCAATTATAGGTATTTATAAAATAAAAATCGTTTTTTAATTAAATAAGTACAATGCTATAAAGTTTTTTCATGAAAAAAAAACGATTTTTATTTTATGAACTATAATTGCTCGTTTTAAAAAGTTTATTAATTATATTGATCAAGTCCTACTTTGACCAAAATATGGTCTTCATCGCGTATTTGTATTGAATATTTCTCGGTTAATTTTCACTTACTATTGTTTAATAAACAAATTAATAATTTATTAATAAATGTTAAAAAGATATATTACTAAAATTATTAGAAAGTGGCTAAACAATTACAAAATATAAATAATAAAGAGCACATACAGCTACAACAATAGATGTAAAAGTGAGTCATATATTTAAAATTCACAAATAAACGAATAAGTAGACGTTTCGGTCAAGATTTGACCATCATCGGTACATAAAAGATGACAAATAATAAAAATATTACAAACAAGAAACAATTAACAGTAGTCGGAAGGTGTTATAGTAAAATTAAATTCGAAATACATAAAATACAAGCGCAAAGTTCGCAAATTAAAATTGAAATAATATTTTTCCTTCGCTTGTGGTATGAGTTGAACAGCGTGAATATAAATCAAGAGAGAAGAGTAATATTTTAATCTCCAGATACAATGCTCTGTTACAATTCCTGTTATCTTACCACGAACGTATTAAATTTACTGTCGATTATGGTGATGATAGGGGGAA
>NW_017305474.1:1035555-1037637 GCF_001594115.1 Trachymyrmex septentrionalis
AAAAAAAATTTATTTTAAATTTTATTTATTTAAAAAATTTTTTTATTTCCTCTTCATACCAATACCAAATACTTTCAAATTCATAACAATTCACGGAAAATAATTTGAAATTGTGATGAACAAAACTTACCATGTATCTAATGGCACGAAAACTCACAAATAAGACACCAGAATAAGTAATAACTTTTGTAACTGTATTAAAAAATAATTCCGACAATTATGAAGTCTTTCCGTCTTAAACGGAAGACCATTTATATTATGTGAGGAAAGGAGAGGAAATGAGAGTGGAGGGGGAAACACTAAGTGTGGGGAGAGGAACTAATTACGAGTTAGAAATAACATCATGTTCTCCAATCATCTCAAAATTCTTTTTCAAAGACAAAGTTTTTATCCTGCTATTAATTGTTGTGAATAAAAATTTAGAAGGATATCCGTTCTGTTGGAGAGTTTTAATTAGAGCAATGTTATTCTCATGGAATTTTGGATGGGAAAGAAATAATATTCTGCCTATAAGCCCAATAACAACACTCCTTTTATGTTCTACAAGATAATTGGAAAAAAAGTTCAGATATCTTCCAGAATTAGTAGGCTTTTTGTAATTGTCAAAAATAACTCTCCCATCCTCAATCAGAAGTTTAACATCCAAAAAATTAATTCCCCCTATCATCACCATAATCGACAGTAAATTTAATACGTTCGTGGTAAGATAACAGGAATTGTAACAGAGCATTGTATCTGGAGATTAAAATATTACTCTTCTCTCTTGATTTATATTCACGCTGTTCAACTTTTACCACAAGGGAAAATATTATTTCAATTTTAATTTGCGAACTTTGCGCTTGTATTTTTACGTATTTCTTTTCAATAATTTTTATGTATTTCGAATTTAATTTTACTATAACACCTTCCGACTACTGTTAATTGTTTCTTGTTTGTAATATTTTTATTACTTGTCATCTTTTATGTACTGATGATGGTCAAATCTTGATCGAAACGTCTACTTATTCGTTTATTTGTGAATTTTAAATGTATGACTCACTTTTACATCTATTGTTGTGGCTCTTTATATTATTTATATTATAGCTATATTACTGTTATTTCAATTAAGTATACAAATTATTCATTTTATTGTTCATTTAACAATTGCATTTAACAATTTCTCGATTAGGCTAAAATTTCATCTAATTAAGTGGTCTTTTTCTCGTTTCCCCATCGCGCAATAATTCATACACAGTAGAATCCGGCGTCCTTATAACTATTAATGAGACTAATGAGTCGAGAGGCAGAATAGGTGTTCGTGATCAATGTGAATTTTTATGGCTCGGGAAGCAGAGTCGGCGACTTCCTGTTTTGAAAATACTGCGCACACGGTTCAATTGCACACTATTGTTTGTCGAACGCGTAACAGCGACGCGCGGCGATCTTTATCTCCGTAAATCGTCGAATCGAGAGGAAACGTGCACGTTTTCGCATAACGAAATCCTGTTTCTGGAGAACACGTTCACCTGTTCGGACGTGCACACTGCACTTTTACGCGGGGTCTGCGATCAATGACGCAATGCGGCCCCAAAGAATGGCTTTGCGCGCATTGATCACTATCACTTCGTATAATATCGCATACCGCGCCCACGTAAGGTTGCGTATTTTGTAACGCGTTGTACAGACCTCGGTCACGCATCGGTATACCACCTCGAAAACGCCGAGTTCCCGAGAGACCGAGAAACCGAGAGAGAAAGTGCCTGCGCATTAAGTAATCCACGGTCAGAGCGAAACGTTAAAAAATGACGCGACGATCGTGCTCGCACCTGCAATCCCCGTATCTCGCAAGCGACGCAGTTCCTCCGTCTTATCTTGCGAAAGGCTTAGATTACTTTTCTTAATGTTAATCGTGCGACTACTTCTCATTTTCACGAGAAGAAATGAACACGGAAAAAATAGAATTTCAACATATATAACTAAGAAGATGTAATGATTCAATTATATCTTTAAGCGATTATTAATGTGTGTTAATTTATCTAATTTGTTCCTACAATGAAAATTGCCAATTGTAATAAGTTATTTTCATTACAGTAACAAAAAAAA
>NW_017305474.1:1037737-1043733 GCF_001594115.1 Trachymyrmex septentrionalis
TATCTGTTCCTACAATGAAAATTGCCAATTGTATATAATAAGTTATTTTCATTACAGTAACAAAAATACACGTCTTAGCTAACAGTTTTTGTTAAAAATTTTAATCTATATATTGAATTAATTTTCATAAAAAGCTATCTTTGTTGTATCAACAAATTTACTGTACTATTATAACAAATATGATTACCTATAATCGCTAATTTTGTTCAGCTGTACAACTTTACTACTTTAACGTAGAAAATCGGCTGTTGTGTATATCACGTCTGTAGATTTACTGAATTAATAGAATTTTTAGTTGTTTTAACAAATCTTCTTTTTTCCATGAATTCACAAGTGAATCCCTCTTCATCCGGCTTTTCTTTGTCTAACATTGAATTTCTGACCGTCAACCTCGCGGCATCGCGTCACTTTTAAAATAGTCATCGTAGAAAAGAAAGGCTGAGAAAGAATAGTGTTAATCAGTCTCGAAGTCAAATAAGTTTTCCAGAGCCAGTTTGAAATCGAGTGATCTATCAAAGATACGAGAAGCGATAAAAAGGTGACTCAGAAATACCTTGCGCGCAAAGGCTACGTGCCTGTGAAATGAATTCGCAGCTGGCGCCGCGGAATTATAAGAACTCTGCTGGATTAGTCTCAGGAAAACTGCACGCCTACGATAACGCTCATTAATAAATCATTCGATCTCGGCAAAGTAGTACATACGCGAGCTCTTCAATTAAAATCTTCTTACATCATCAGCTAAAACCGCGTCGTAGTTATTCAGCAGAATGCTAACACATGTTGCTTACTCTGTTATGTTATACATCGAGAAACATTATCTTTCTCTCAAAGCGACAGACGTTCATTCACTTATTAATCAAAGTTGACAGTGCATCTGTTGGAACTACCAATTAAAGAAAAAATGGAGCAAGTTAATTTGCAAAAATATTAAATAGAAACGATCAAAAACTTGCAAATTGGTTAGAATAATACATTAGCTTTTTATTTCTTAAGAGAATATTCAAAAATCGTTTTGATTAACACGAAGTCTTCTTCAGTTAAAAAATTTCTAATAAGAAAAAAGATAAGATATTGCAATTGTAATTGTCAAAATTAATAATATTTGAATGTAAGAGGTCAAGTCAAAACTATACTAACAATCCTATTTAACATATTAAATAGTAAAGTATAAATTATAAATTATAATTACTACATCAATTTAATAAATTACAAAGAAACGTTAAATTATAAAGCTTCTTTTATTAATAACAAATTGTTAGATTGACTTACTCAATTATATTATACTCTATGTGTTGTTACATCTGCATTTTAATTATTGTTATTGATATAATAAAATTAATGTAGTTAATATAATTAGTAGTCATTCTCTTTTATACGATTTATATCATTTTACTCTAGTTCTTTAAATTACTTAGTGTTTTAACTAAATTAAATGAGCTCCGGAGTATAAAGATGTCTTTTCATGATAGCGGTCAACGCTCATTTTCAGCGTCAAAAGATATGTAATGCTACAAATGCTTTGAAACATTTTTCGATTGTCATTTCAACATTGCAGCAATATTGCAAAGATTTTGCAGCGACATTGATGCAAATTCTGTGGGTAGAATATATTATATGACAAAATTGATGCAAGATAATAAAAATGCATGAAAAGATCGCACCTGATGTATATGTAGCTTTCATTAAAAAATCTTGAATCGAATTGAATAAATCCGAATTGAATTTTCAGTATCAGACTCTAGTGTCAAAATTGAAACCAGGTTGCAAACTGATGTTATTCTGACGTAGTTAGTAATTTTAAATTATTGATGTTATGTTACCTATTTAAGATGTAATAATGGCGTCATTTATATATCTATCTTACGACGTATTTACAACATCATACTTGTTAACGTATAGATGACCAATCGATGACGTATTAGTAAAGTTATTATTAGTCATCAACTAATAATGCCATTTATTTATGCCACTAATAACACAGAAGTATTTTCAATGTCAGTTCATGACGTTATGTGGCTGTAACAAATCCACGTTATTTTACGATTTTGACGTCATCTTAAACGTTAGATTCGTCTGATTAATCATAAGAGTGACTAATTAATGACGTCAAATAGATGACATCTTCCCAAGAAACACATAAAAGTCAATAAAAAATTAAAATGCCTTTATTTTTTATTAATTAACATCGATAAACAAAAAAAAAGTACAACCAAATTTTATAACTAAAAATCATCGTTTTCATGACATTAAAATAAAATTTGGACTTCCTCTTGACTTGGTGTGTTCCTTAGATTACTATCCAGGCACGTGATCACACTGACATTACTTTTTCAGTGTCTTATGAAATGGCATTTGTGAGAGTACGGCATTACAACGTAATCTTAGACGATTCTACGATCGTCGATTCCGCGTTGAAGAAACAGAAAGACGTGCGTATATAAATCTACTCTCTCGGAATTATTTTCAGAATCCCGTTTCAATGTTAGTCTTCGAGTTTGATGATATAATCACGTCTCTCTCGCGAAAAGCCCAGCATCCGCTAGTCTCGCCGTACAATCGCGCGTTTATCCGCGTGATGCGAGCAAGCAGAACGTTTTTTTTTTCCCGACGCTAAAAATAAACGCGTATACCTGTGAACAATCTTGTTCACTGATGGTTCGAGAAGAAACGACGCGAGCGGGAGAAGAAATTCCGAGTAGGTAGAAGCCGGTGCCTGAGGTGCGGCTCTTCAATGAATCGAGAGTTAAATCTTGTCCCGAGTTCATGGCGGCTTTATTCCTTCAGATAATATTTCCAGATAGTACTTTCAAGTAGCACGATCCCTATTTAGTTAACCCATTTCGTAATCTCCGTTGATCCGTGCTTCCTCGACAAGCTAACGCGCGACACGTGCAATCGGAGCGCGTTCCAACGCGACGCCACGCCGTTGCGTATCGTTGCTCATGCGATTTACAAGCGGTCCCGTCATCACGCAAATTCACGGTAGTTTTCATAAACATCATAATATGTCGAGGGGAGAATCGATAATACCGGCTTGCGACCGTGTAACGACCTCCGTGTGGAATCTAGCGTGGCATTTTGAAGTCGCGTGGAAACTCGTCAAGTGATCAATGCGCTCCCGCGAAGTTATTTATGCGGAACGAAACATCGCGCGCTTTCCCGCGAGATTCTTCGTCGCATTGATTAGACATTTCAAAATGCTTAATGCTCAACGATCAAATCGTACTTGGAATATCCGATTAACAAGGAAGCCTTTCTAAAAGTTGAAGCGTTATGCAAATGTTGAGTAACTCTTGTGTGGGAAAATATTATGATTTTATAATTAATGCATTTTTTTGTCCGATTTTTTTTGTCGGAACATTTAGAGGGATATTAATATTTATTCATTTAAATTCGTAATGTAAAAAAAATTCAAAAGTTTCTGAAACGAAGAAATAAAAATTGAAATAATTGCACATTTTTATTATATATATTCAATAAATTACTTTTTATTTATCACTACATTTTTTAGAGCAATCAATTAAATTTTTCTATGAATATTATTAAAAAAATATTCTGAATTTTTATTCTTAAAATAGTTTTAACTAAAGGGATTACACCTTCATTATTGATAAATTTTTCTATGAAAATAATTTATAAGATTGAAGTTCGATTTGTACAAAAAGATAATTTATTTAATGATTAAGAAAAATAAGGTCCACAGTGTTAAATCCATTTTAAGGACAAAAATTTAGAATATTTTTTTAGCATAGAAAAATTAATTCATCATTTTAACAAATATATTAAAATAATGGATGATTATAAAGAGAATGTTTTTGAGAAATGTTTTTGAAAAGCGTGATTCTTTTATTTTATCACTTTTTTTTATAAGTCGGAAATTTATTGATTACGTACTGCTGTAAAATTGAAGATTTATTTTTATAGCTCAATGAAACGCGTAACATCTGATAGAAAGTTCTTGTGTTTATTATTAAATAATTATTTGTCTTTTAGAAAAAACTCCAAACAAATCAACAGAAGTTTAAAAAATAAAAATATTTTTCTTATACAAAAAATTGAATTGTACAATGATAACAAGTCAAGAAGAAACACGGTAATTTAATTATCTTGAATTGAATTGCAAAATTCATAAGTTAACAATAGTCGAAACTAACTTCTTAAGAAGCTAGTTTATTATTTTCGCATTGATACGAAATGATACTACTTGAGGACATTAACGCGATGAAACTTGGCGGTAAATTCACAATTACTGGCGCAGTCAGCAACTTTCTCGTTTATTAGTCACCAAGTTTGTTCTGGGTGTAAATTAAATTAACATACTAATCAAGAAAGTTTCCATTGTTGTTCTCGTCTTTGGACTACTTTACGGATTGATATTATTTAACAAACGTGGGCGTAAGTTAATTCACATACATTTCCTCAATGAACCAAATGATATCTAATTACACTTCCTTTCTGATTCACATCTTTAGTACAATGTTATGATAAAATCGTCCATTAAGTTAAGTAAGTTTAACTTAGAAGTTATTTTAAAAATTAAGTTAGTTTCTTCGTGTGTTTACCGGCGATTTTATTTATATCGACATTAATAGCAATTCCAAAGATTAAGTATTCACAGAAGAAGTTCCCGGAAAAAGAAAGAATTAATGTTTCTGATTGAAACAAGAAATCGCCGAGCAAAGAGTCGAATTGACATGATTCATATTTAACCGCGCGTCAAATGGCGATTCATCGATGAATCACCGCAACTTCGGCGTCTTTGCTCCAAACTTCCTCGTCTCTCGAAACGCAAAGTTCTCGTGAGAATCACGCGGGTATCTTCTAATGCGGATCGATTGCTTAATCTCTTTACTCACGCTGGTCCCTGGCCGGGTCCCTTTCTCTCCAGCCGGCGGCAGTCGCGGGAAATGAAAAAACAAACAATTCCTTTCTCCCGCTTGGAAAGCCTTCCTCGCCTCGAAGGAAAAACTCTGAGACGATGAGAGCCGCTTATGCTTCGGGAAAAATATGTAGATCTCGTGATGTTGAATCTAACGTCACGTTACCGATGAGAGAATTTCGACAACCGAGTTGGACGCGCGCGTTTTCAGACTGAGCCGAAGTGAAACCGAAACGCTAAGACTGAGTGAACTTCTGCCTCGCTCGCACTCTCTCTTTCGATCTCCGTCCTTCTGTTTCCCTCCTGTTTTTCTCCCTTCCCCTGGCAGTCCTCGTAGTAGAGCCACAATATGTTTCTTCGTTCCTCTCTCTTCTCCTCTCTCTTTTCCATGTAGTCATGACTTACTATACCACACATTGCACGTTGCGTATACGCGTTACTACCATAGTGATCTAACTATAGTGCGAGCCATTGTGCACGAGCCGGTCTGCCGGTGTGCACGAGGAAAACACACGATGGGGGCCAACGAAAGTGGGGAACCATTGGCACATATGCACTGGTAACGCACACAGTACGATCCATACGCACGCACTACGGAACACGAAGAACCGCTTCTCGGGAGTCCCTGCTACACAAGGTCCCACTTTCGGATAGGAATGTGAATGTGATAATCAAACTGTTGCCTGCAGAAGGCGATCTGTTGATTTAATGTTACCTCGGTAATTAATACAAGAAATTAACGATTTTTGCTATTATGAATGCGGTCCAACACTTTCGTTACGCGGAATTTCTATTGTCACGCGGAGGCTTTTACTTGATAATTAATATCCCAAACGACAAAATTAATACAGGAAAAAAAATAATAATTTTTTAAATGTTTATATATACATAAATGTTTATATATACTCTCTAATGGCTAATTCGATTGGAAGAACTAGTACACACTGATGCATATTAAAGCCGTTGTATTGATTTAATATGAGTATAAAAGTGAAATGCAAATATTTCGAATAATAAAATACTTATTATTAAATATATAATATTATTTAATCTTAAGTAATATAAAATACTTACTTAATATTAAATAATATTATGCGCTTATAGAGAATGTGCACTA
>NW_017305474.1:1044469-1048144 GCF_001594115.1 Trachymyrmex septentrionalis
CTCTCTCTCTCTCTCTCTCTCTCTTGTCTCTTAATCTTTTATTTTTAAAAATGTTTACGACAATTTTGTATAAATCGAAAATATATAATATTAAACCACGAAATGTTACGTAACTGACTGTAGGTCGTAATTTATATACATATCACAAATATCCGTCATCTTCAAAATTAGTACACATTCGAGGGCAGTAATTTCAAAGTTTGTTTAGCGACTGCTCCACCCAGGTAATAACCGTTGATTCTAATTGAAGCAATCATCATTCAAGGGTTTTAGTCAATCCACTGTAATATCCCGAGATAATTTCCAGATTATTTTTTCTGGAAACTGGTACTCGTAACATAAATCGTCAAATTATTTCTATTATAGATATACGTATTTGACTTGCAAAAAGAGAATTAGTTGTATCCATAGAAATTATTTTAAATTAATCTTAAAAATGTTTTTATAATACGTCAAAACATAAAAAGTCGATAATGATAATTTTGAAATGTAATTATATATATTTATTTTATTAAAATTGAGAAAAAAAATTATACATTTAATTTATCAATATAAATATAAATCTTATAAAATAATGTCAGTATGTATAAAAGAAAAATCTTAAATATTTGGAATCAAAGTATACTATATATACAGGGTGTTTGATAAGTAACGATAAAACTCTCGCATAGAAATATAGCGGACTAAACTGAGTCGAAAAGTCCTCTATCTTTTGTAGTAATTAACAATATATCAATTACTAAAAATCATCAAATATTGGTCTTTAATAATTTTTTTTTCAAGTACAACTTTACAAAAAAAAAAAAAAAAAAAAGCAAGAGACAGAAATCGTTTATGTTCTTCTCATAGAGTTCTAAAAATTTTCTCAGAATTTTATCAACGTTTTAGTACTGCATTTTCTTATTAACAATCATTTTTCCAACATAAAAAAATACGGTACTAAAAAATTCTGAAAAAATTCTCAGAACTCTATGAGAAGAAAACAAATAATTTTTGTCACTTGCTGTTTTTCTGTAAAGTTGATATTACTTGAGCAAAAAATTACTGGAAACATTATTCGGCGATTTTTAGTAATTAATATTTTATTAACTGTTGTGAAAATTGTACAATGATAGAGGATTTTTCGACTCAGTTTAGTCCGCTTTATCGCTATGCGAGAGTTTTATCGTTACTTATTAAACACCCTGTAACAAATCAATAACAAATAACTATACGGAACAAATACATTACGTTGTGTATGAAATATAAAAGACTTAATAGACATAAAAGACTTATCTTTTTAAATTTATGTAATATAAAAACTAATAAACGTTATATCAAAATTTGTAGACATTTATTAAATATATACAAGTATGTTCATAAAAGAAGAATATAGTAAAAGAATATATGTAGCAGCTTTCTTTAAAAAAAATCCCAAAAATAGGGTAATTTTTGCGATGTATAGACTCCTTAAGCTTATCACTCTTTACGATCATTCTTTATTTATATGCTATTTTTTTTCTATCAGATATTGTAAGTCTATTGTTTAAAATCTACAAAATTAAAACTTACAGTTCATCGCGTGTTGCATTTATATGAATTAGAAACTTAATATAATTCCTCGTGATTTAATGAAGAATTCACATCTGCACACGTCTTAAATCTAGGAAAAAATTGTGATTCGTGACTCTATCCGTAAAAGATAGAAAGTTAAGGAAAACATACACATAGTAAGAAGTGTAAATTAATTCTTAAATAGAGACTTTAATAGAAACTAACCACTTTTATCACAACAAATATTATTCATATATTATATTCTTATATATTTTTTTAAATTAAAATCATAAACAAGGAAAAAATAGGAAATATTTTACAGCTAGAATGCTAAAATAAAAATAATAATATTGATAAAATCGTTTTTATAAAAGTAAAATTGTCTTTAAATACATTGTTATTCCTGATATTATTATTCCTCATTCTTTCAGTCAAAAGAATATTCTTTAGGAATTACATTTTTAAGAAATAAAATTATACAAATACGTACAATGAAAATGATATAATTAGTATTTTAAGATAAAATTATTATAAATGTTTTGCGGTTAAATAATGACATTATTAATTCATTAAAAAGTAATAGATCTATAAGATGTTGCATTTATTCATAATAGTCTTAATTTATAACTTAAATTTTTATAATATAATGTATAATAATTATAGATACGAACTTCTTTCTTTGATTATAAATACACTAAATATTAGGAGGTATTAAACAGTGAAAATATATTTCAAAAATAGATGTTAGTTATTTAGTAAATAAGTATTCACAGATACATATATACAAATCTTTATTATATATTATATCAGGGTATAATATTTTTTATCTTTGAAATGCTATATCTCGATCTTTCTCTATGATATTTAAATGCTTTGATGTAAAAGCTTATAAATGCTATTCTAAGCCATCACCTACAGTAATGCAATTTTTAAGTACTCATTAGTGAATAATAAATATTGAAATCTTCTTCATGATCTGTTAGTATAAAAGACAAGTTAAATAAGTTGCGTACAACATAAAATGTCTCGTACCACTTGTACGAATAATAACACTACGGTTGCATGGAATTCAGTTGATAGAACTGTCCTACGTTCGCACTGCTGACGGGATAAATTTTTCATTAGGAAAAATGTATTTCTTTATTTTAAAAAATTCCTTTCTTACGAATCTAATAGATAGCGTAACATTCTGCACACGATATTCCTAATGTTAATCGCACACCCATCTATTTACTATTTATTTATTATTAATTTTATTCTTTACTTATACTTATTAGACCGCGACGAAAGAATAACGCGAAGTTCGGTGGGAGTTCAAAAATCATGCGGCCAACTTCGCACGCCACTCACCGCGGCGATGCTACACCTGTTGCTCCCGATTGTACTTTCCGCACGCACTTCGCACTTTGAATAATAATAATATATGTTTTATGGCCGTACTCGTAAATTACAACGTAAATGAATAAACGTTATACATGCGCTTAAATTAATCATAATTATCCGCAAAATGTACGATAATTGTTTTGTTGATTATTCTGCGCAACAAGATTTCCATCCGATGAATTTCACGAAATAACAGATTAATGTATGAACGCTCTGAATGCTTTTATTATATGTATCAAAATTCTAAATTACATTTACTAATTAAATGCTTTGTGATACGTTCAATTTAATCAATCTCCATTCCACGACAAAAAAAATTCAAAAAATTTGAAAATGGTGTCATCTTTATCCTAATACAACGTTAATCAAATTGACATTTAATATAATTGATACAATTGATAGCCAATAAAATTAATTATTAAATTACATTTACTAATTAAATGCTTTGTGATACAGTTCGATTTAATCAATCTCCATTCCACGACAACAAAAATTCAAAAAATTCGAAAATGATGTCATATTTATCCTAATACAACGTGAATCAAATTGACATTCAATATAATCGATACAATTGATAGCCAATAAAATTAATTATTAATTGATAATTAGAATGAGCTACGCAATAAATTTTGAAAGACAAATCTTGCGACTGCGAGATATAATATATTTCTGATTTAACTAATTTTTTATATCATTATTGTTATATTGTATTCTCTTATACTTTTATATATAATATAATTTTTGTCATTAATTTAACTT
>NW_017305474.1:1048244-1058086 GCF_001594115.1 Trachymyrmex septentrionalis
TGATGAAATTGATTTAATTTAATCTTAAGTTAATTTGAATTAATAAAATGAAAATGAAAAATTAATAATTTAAATCGAAGCGCCAATGGCGCGCCGCACGATCTGTCATTTTTTTACGTCTATGGTCGAAACGCATGCTGCTTCGAGTATGCAAGATGGCGACGAGTGTTTTCAGGTTGAATAGGTGCGGTTCTTTCCTTTGAGCTATCGTAGTCGCCGCACCAGTGGGCGACTCTTTTTCTCACGTTAATAGATCGTGCCTATAAGAAACAGTTTCAGCAAAAACTCAGAGGAGCTCGAACTCCGAGTTGTCGAAGTCGGGTTGCCGAGGAAAAACTAGAACCTCCTCCGTAAGTCTGTCGCACTTTCGAAACGCGTGTCAGCTGTCAGATGTTTGTATACGCGCGATCGCGTCGCAAACTCAGAAAAGCACGTAATAAGAATTCGCAGTAACGGTGTCAGTTTTATGAGACATAGTCAAATCTTTGTCGAACAAAGAGAGTGAATTGAGCGCAGACATGGAGAGCTTGGAGGCATTAGGATGGTGAGTAGGGTGTACTATTCCATTTTCTTACTGACACAGGGAAAAAATTGGCCACGTTTAGTAGAATGTTTATTTTGTATTTGTTAGACATTTTTTTTACTGAGATGAGAGAGACTATTCTTCTAGATGTAAAGATATTATCTAATCAGTATGAGAAGAACTTTCAACATTAACAGTTACAACATCAACATTCTAAATGTGGTTATTTACTCTATTTTTATTTCTTGTCTGTGACTGTTCAAAGTCTATCCAATATTCATAATTCTTTCACCAATGTTGATGACTTCTCTTTTTATCAGGTATTTATCTGATCATGGTTATAATTTGGCAACGGATTCGGGTAGTGTGATAGACACACAGAAGATGGTAAAGCGACTATTAGATGTATGTATCAATTTTTTGAACCTCTGCTGATGATTATTTAGGACATATGAATGAACAAGAAAAAAATGAATTATTTATAGCTTGACTTGAGAGAGATTGGGAGTGGAAATGGAGATATTAATCAGGGCAATATTGTGTTGCAAATACAAAAGATACGTAATGTAGCTGCGCCCAAAGGGAATGAAGAATCAAGAGCAGCTCCAAGAATGTTAAAATTATCGTTGACAGATGGAAAAAATAATTTTCAAGCCTTAGAAGTTGAACATATATCGACTTTGAGGTAAATGTATTAGATTGAATTCTTTTATAGCAAATTTGGTTACTTTTATATTATGCTAGATTAATTCATACTAAAAGCTGCTATGTATGAAATTAACAAAGTTAAATGTAAAAATATATAAGTATATGTATTTTGAAAAATTAACTATTTAATAATAATATTGTTACATTATTTAACAGAATATACAAGTATTATTTTATTATTAAAATTGATTATATTATATCATTGCATTTAGATACTTTATATAAAGCCATCTTTAACATGTACTAATTCAGTATAGTGCTAGTAGTTGAATATTAACTATTATTTCCTAATGTCGTTTCTTACAACTGTTTCTTCTAATCATCTTTTTTGTGATAGCTTAAACACACCACCTGGTACAAAAATACTGATAAAGACAGGAACCTTACCTGTATCACATGGACTTCTTTTGTTGAGACCATCGCATTTAATTTATGTACTTGGGGGAAAAGTTGCCAATTTAGTGGAAAAATGGGAATTAAATAAGGTAATCTACATTTTACTTGATAAGAGACATTAATATTTATTATAATGATTGTTAATTCTATTTAATATCGCATGACTGCTTTTGTTATAGAAATTAGCTTTGCATACTCGAGTAAGATCTGCTGAAGAAGGTGGACCACCACCGTGGATACCATTTGGTAAAAAAATCGTAAAACTATCGGAGCAAGATAAGAACTTTAAAGCTCTGGCAGAAAAAGAAAAACCTAGCAAAGAGAATACTGAATTTGAAACTCAGCGCAAAGATGCGATAGCGGAAGCTGCCAAACAAGGCAGTAAGAAAGTATTTGGTGGCGGAAATAAACAGGTTTGATTTGTTTTGTTTTTTTTTCATTTTTCCATTAAATTAAATGTTTACATTCTTGTCTAGACATCTAACTTATGTGCGCTTTTAGTTATTGGATCATAGCGTACAGAAAATCGTAGATCGTGGATTTACTATAGAGCAGGCAGAATACGCTTTGAGAGTTAATAGAAATAACGTAGACAAAGCTTTAAGAAGTCTGCAAAGGACCGACACTAAACATAAGTGAGAAAATTTATTTTTATTTTTCCTATTTATCTTTACTCAAACTATATGTTCAATTATTATCTAATTACAATCTTATTATAGTAGTGCCAAAGAATCTCGTGAACCACGAGAGCCACGTGGTAAACGGGAGAAGAAAGCCGAAGAGAGTAAACCTAGCAGTGGAAAAATATCTCTATTCGACTTTCTCGAGGATAAATTACCTGTGCAACCCGAAAGTGTCGAAATAACCAATTTGTCACAAAGTAGTTACATGCAAAATAATGAAAGTAATCAGGATCGTTTTGAATCGAGAGGTACTGAAGCGCAAAGTGGAAGAGGTGGACGGTACATAACTATCTTACTAAACGGATTCCTATAATATTTAATAAAATATTGTACTTCTAATATTAATATTTCTTAACAGGAATCAAAAAGGTGGTCGCGGTTATCAACCACCTCCGAGATATTCAGAGGAACATAGAAATAGTAAGAAGACAAATAATAGTAACTCCACCATGTATTCGCAATATAACGGTGCTAGTCACGCACCGCAGAACAAACCACCGCGGTTTCAACGTAACCAGGAATCTCAGTATCAGTATCAACACGACGGAGGTAGAGAAGCGTATCAGAAATCTACTCAGCCGAATGATTACAAAAATACGTTTGCTCATTCGCGCACAAGTAACGCAAACGTCGATAGTGGTAACGATAACTATAACAGAATCCAGGTTGAGTTACAGGGAAAGAATCTCGGTAGTAACAGAAACTATAATCACCTCGAGCCCGAGGCCAAAAATAGGCATTCTTATGATGCTTCTTATAATAGGCATAATCGAGCTCAACAAAATGGAACCCCTAAAGTATATTCAACTAATACAACTGAACAGAATTTTAAAAGTCAACCTAGATATCAGTCAAATAGTAACCCTGGGAATAAGATGTCCATGAATCCTAATGTGCAAAGAAACGAAAATTATGGTAACCCTAACATCACCGGTACATGGGTATGGCAAGTAGGTGACAAGTGTATGGCTAAATATTGGGAAGATAATAGGGTACGTATTATAGATTTTTTTTTATATGCAAATTTGTTTACATTAAAATGTGTGCTTCCAAAATACTTAGGCCATTTATCTTTTATACTTTTTCAATCAATCTCTCATATAAAAATTAAAGTTTACATGGGATGACGGTCGAAATCGAATCAAGAATCTGTTAACTATGTATAAGTCGATTATTTACACAGAACCATACATTGTTTCATCTTTTTCGTGTACTTTGCGCGTAATTTAATTATTTTTGTACGATATTTATAGTATTATAATGCCGAAGTTACTGGTGTTTCTGAGAGAACTTGCGTAGTGCAATTTAAGGGATTTGAAAATTATGAGGAAGTACTCCAGGTGGATTGTATACCAATAACAGATGATGTACGTAAAATAGCACAACGTAAAATTTACAATGATTGCTAATAATATTCCTTGTTATAATGATTGTGATAATTTTAGATTCAAGATCGTATTCCGGAAACGAGACGACAAGATCAGCGTTCTAATAATCGACAGCCACGTTACGATCAAAGTCACAATCATATAAATGGTGAGTAACAAAATCGTCCGTCTCTAGATATTAAATTTTGTATTACTTGTATCTTTCATATAAATTTACACGTGAAACATTGAAGTCGATGAAATTTAATTAAAAATGATGATTATGCAGCAGGTATGGAATTTCGACGAGGCGGAAGCGGTGCCGTTGGCGGAAATAAAGGATATAATAAGAAACGGACTCAGCAACGGAGTACACAACCAATTTATCAACCACCAGCGCAAAGAGGCCACAATTCTCTGCCAATTAATAATCAAAATAATACTCAACATAATTCTTTTCTTTAATGTAACTCTAGTCTCGCATCTTTAGTAAAAAAAAAGTAAATTCAGATCTTGCTAAGTATTGAGGCAATGCATTCGCTACTGAGGATTGATCTAACAGGTTGCCACACTAAGAGTTTAGATACCATTTATATTAACCGTTGCTAGGCGGCGAGCTGGGTGCCACATTTGAGTTCTATTAAAGCTGAATTGAATACGCGATAACTTAATACGAAGCAAGTTGGTTTTTCATAAAAAGGAGGAATTAGGAGGCTCTTACTGTAAAATATCGACTGTGTTCTCGAAATATTATATTATTTGTATTGTAGGGAAATTGATTCTTACTACTGCAAAACAGGGCAATGTCTGTACCTCGTCCACTTTAGCTGTAATACAGTTGTAATGAAATCTCGCTCGTTTTATTTTTCTGTAGCCACAAACAATCATCGAGAAAGAGAGAAAAAGAATATTTCGAAAAAGTAACAAGCTAAATTAATTTTGCACCACTATTAAATCGAACCGATAAATTAAACTGAAATAACTTGTTTTAAATTAAGATTAAGTTGGATATTAAATCTTATTTAAAATAAATTGTTAGTACAAATTTTAAAAATTATGTTCCCAAATTTAAATACACTAGTCTGATATTTTTTAATGAATATAATTTTGCAGAATTATCCAAAACTTAAATTTTCTTTGTACATTTACATATTTTAATAGCGACAAAATATATTTAAAAAAAATTTTAATTTAGGGATTTTTACCAAATGATAACAAATGCTGCGCGGGAGTTGGTAAAGTAAAGGTGCTTTTTCATGCTGACGCTCGACACTGATTTTTGGCGTCAAAATAAGTCCATGATGCTTGGTATTCGTCAATTTTGATCACGTGACGTATTTTGACGCTCAAATCGACCGTCAGCAAATTTTTCAAGCCTGTTGATTGGCAAAGAAGTCCGAGATCCTCTCTATCTTGTATCCAATTAATACGCTTGAAAAATTCGTCGTACGACAAAAAACGGATGCAAGTAATATTGACCTAGAGAGCAAAAACTACAAAGATCCGATTTATCTCATTCTCCCCCATTATAAAAATTGTTTATACTACCTGATAGAAGACATTTTTTAGTTTATACTTGCGTTTTTAAAATTTTATTTTTATTTTTTGTTTAAGAAATATTGTTTAAAAACAAAATAATATGTCGGTATCGGCGACTTTCCTCTACTATCAAAAATTGTATTAAAATTTGTATTTTGATACAAAATTTGCAAAATAACGAAATAAAATTAAAAATATAAATATAAACGTAGAATAACAAATATATAAATAGTTATTCGCAAAAACAAGCCACTATAATTAATAATAATTCGTTTTTTTTTGTGTTGAGTATATTTACAAAGAAAAGAAGATCGCCAATAAAATTGATCAGCGGGCGTGGGGTGAAAGACCTCTAAAATTTAAGTGCTCATTTTAGTCTATCACTTTAAAATTACCGCGGTGCAAATGTTTAAATGGTCGTATTTGGAATCTGCGCAGAATCGTACGAGATTCGTCTCGGGAACGAGCACATCCATCGTGAAAGTATGTATACTTCCACCATGAGCACACCTATCTTGCTTTCATTATGAACCATGGCAGAGAGCAACAAAGATTAACAGAGAGCAACAGAGCTCTAACCAAAAAATGTGCTCCGAAAGCTAAGAGAATCATATATTTACGATTAATATAAGAATTGAGTTTTGTGTATATTTCACAATACAAAATCTGATTAACAATGCGGGTTGGATTAGCTCTATTAGCAGCCAAGTATACAAATAAAATACCATACAGATTCAGAGGGTAAGTACTTTTCTTTCATGTCAATTAATTCTCATTTAGTTTAACGAGTTAGGAATCATTTAATTTTTCATAACGATTTGTATCGTCATGTTGAATACTCCTAATTCTGTAAATCTTTGCTTCATACAGGAAATATCGTATAGTTAAAAAACCATCTATGGACGATTTATTTAAGATGAAGCAAGATTTTGAAAGGGAAGAGCAAAACATGTTGATTCTACGGCATCCCTATCTCACACTTGAACAAAGTTATGGTTACATGAAGGACATGTACCCCGAAAGCAGAAAGCAAAACTTTCTCGAGAAGGTACGGGCAGAAAATCGTCAGAAGTTCCAAAAAGAAATTACTATCGTCGAACGTCTGTGTCACATGAGAGTTACAGAAGCATGGGATTAAAATCTTTCTACAGATATATGTAATTATGTTTCGTGAATTGTTTTAGATTTAAGTTAAATCAACTTTGAATCCAAGAACATTTAATTTGCTTTTTTTTTGTTTTTGGTAACATTTTGGATTAGCATAGTGCCGAGTATATTACATAAAGTAGAGGAAAGATAGCATAGTGAAATATGTTACATAAATTTATCTAATAAAATTGTCGTGTTGCAAATTATAAAGTAAAAATTCGAACTAATACTGTAACATTGTTTTAAATTATATTGCTAAACAATTCAAGCTTAAACATCGACTAAAAAGCTTTCTTGAAATCGAGTTGATACATCTTTTGGTTTAGTTCTCATCCATCCAAATGGATCTGTATTAATTTCTTCTTCTGTTAAGGTTTTTCCCTCATAAAGTGAATTTGCAAAATCTGCCACAACTGGATCGGCATTAACACTGCTAATTGCTATTACTTTGCCACCTTTAAGATAGTAAGCGAAGAATTCCAATTTATCCAGTGAGCCATGAATCTTTATATTAGTAGGTTTTCCAAAGCCTGAAAATAAATGAATAAAAATTGTTCAATTGTTAATTTTTTACAAAACTCAGTTATTACAATTTATATATAATTTATACAAAATATGAAACGTGTGGGAACATGTTATATATATGTAAATTTACCTGCATATCTGTAACTTTTACCCAGTAAATTCGTCCAGAAGAATGGTACAGTCTTCAAAGAAGTTTCTTTACCGCATATATTTAGAGCTGCAATTTTTCCATGATAATGAGCTAGAGAATAATGACCTATCGCAGCGAATGTGTCGTCAGATCCAAGTATCGGTGCATAAGCTATGTCACCTCCAGCATATATATTTTCCACATTTGTCCTTAAATGCTATAATTTGATTGATATTCAATTATCTAATATGAAGTATATACTAAGAAAAGTACTGTTTTCGAATGTTACCTTATTTACTGGAATAGAGCCATCGTCCCTCATTGTGACAGAAGATGTTTTCATCCAATCAGTATAAAAAGTGGATCCTATTCCAACAATAACTATATCTGCTGATAGAATTTGGCCGTCTGTAAGTTCGACCTTAGCCAAAACGTTTTCTTCACGTTCCTTAGGAATAAATTGCTTAATATTATTTTCGAAGATAAACTTCACACCTAAAAACATTTATTATTATTATCTAATCAATACTAATGCAGACCAATACATAATGTATGTTATGTATAACATATAATACCTTTTGCCTCAAGCTCTTTTTTAATTCTATTACCAATGACCTTGCCGAATATTGCATTGAGGGGTACAGTTTCACGTCCTATTACTGTGACAGACGCGCATTTATCGACGCAATAAGCTGCGGCTTCCATGCCAATAAAGCCTAATCCTAGAATAACTACATGCTTCTCGGGGGATAGAACTGCATATACGCCTTGTGAATCTGTGTAATTTCGTAGAACAAAAATATTCGATAAATTTACTCCAGGTATATTTAACGTTCTCGGTTTACTGCCAGTGCACACAAATAGATAATTATACATGAAATTCTCGTTATTACTCAGCTTGACAATATTTCCAGTCGTATCTAAATCTATAACAAAATAAAAAAATATAGTACAGAATATGAAGTAACATGTGATATATATATATATATATATTGAGATCGATTTGTCTTTTCTATGTACCTATTGCTTTTACTCCCAGTTTTGTTTCAATATCGTGTTCGTTGTAAAACGAGGGCGATCGTAATGTCGCAGAATGAACATCGAAATTTAACTTTTTAGATACCTTTATCCGATCATAAGGTATTATGTTCTCTCTGCATATCATAATGATGCGTCCTGTAAAACCCTCCTGTCGCAAACTCTCTGCACAGGTAGCACCCGATGGTCCACCGCCAACTATTACGACAGTCTTTATACTTTCAGGATCACGTGCAGACATATCCTTTATACGTCTGTTATTATATAGCTCTTTACATTTGGCTTTTACGTGGACAAGACCACTCTTGTCTACGCGAACCTGTTAAAGTAATACATAGAGATAGCATGTTAAACAAATACGGGATAAGAATAAGAATAAAATCTTGATAAGTTTATAAATTACTCGAGTACCTTATAGCATGGTAAAGAATCCAAGCCTGGATAATCTTCAATGTCCCCAGTTTTAATATTGAAACATGCACCGTGCAATGGACATCTCACTCGTCCTTCCCCTAACGCGCCGGTATTTAGCAGGGCACCGTAATGCGTACATCTGGTACCAACCGCATGCAATTCTCCATTCTGTTTAATCAACAAAATTTTCTTTTCAGTACTTCCCAATGGTAGCATTTTCATCTCATTTTCATTGATATCTTCCTGTTTGCACACCACTTCCTCAACGTAGGTGTCATACTCTTTTGAGGTACCTAAGAAATAAATAAAAAATAATTTATAATTTAACTATTCATATCTATATATTATAATAATTATATCTATAGCTTATTATAAACGTATATTATTAGAGACACAGCAACAGGTGACTCACAATAAGAACATGCATGATAAGAATATGCACCGCAATCTGCGAGGCATATTCTTAACTGTATTGTATTCATTGTAATATTCTTTCTCTTTAATTTTATTCGACATGACCAAAACGAATTTTGAGGGAATTACAAGAGTAAAAAACCATTGTAACTATGAATCATAATATAGTCAATTCTAATCCTATATTAGCATGTGGATATAAACATAGACAAACATAAAAGCGAACATGTGATATTTTTTAATAACTATATGTAATCAGCCTAATGCATACAATAGAGTTTCATTCAATTTCTCCTCTATAACAGTAAACAATAGAATACTCATGACAAATTAATTTACGAGCTTGGACGCGTTCAAGTTCCCAATGTTTCCACCTGAGTATTTCTTAAGTAACATTTTATCCTTATTTAACATTCGATAAACAAAAATAAAATGGGTACCTGGATGACATTCGAATGGGACTCGGAATAGCCCTTGAAATTTGAATGGCACGCGATATCTCCGATCAATTGCATCATCAAATATTTCTATTGCGATGCAAAAATTTTCGTAAGAAATATAATAAATATATAACTTGCGTCGATTATGTGACGCATATGACATATATAAGGAAATCTTGGGGAAAAATGAAATCTCTGTTGTTGTTATCTCGTACGTGAATCGGGAGTCGTCCTCTCCGATAGGTTATCAATGATTTAATAAATGATGATTATCGGCGATAACATTCCCAGAAAGAGAGAGAGCTGCGGAGAGACAACCGAGAGAGACTATCTCGTTAGGGGACGATTAAATTTTCTATTGACTTCGTGTAGGTGCGTCGGCGCGATTCCCGCACGTGGCATGGATGTTACGTTGATTGTGCATAGTGCATCGTCATGCATTGCCTGACGCTTCAAAAAATGCATAATATTAAAAACGCAATGAATATTAATGCAGTGAATAAAAATAGAAAAATA
>NW_017305474.1:1058186-1068973 GCF_001594115.1 Trachymyrmex septentrionalis
GAATAAAATTAAAAACGCAATGAATATTAATGCAGTGAATAAAAATAGAAAAATACTCTAATCTATCTAATTAACATGAAGTCGAAATTGATAAAAAATTTCGCAAAAATTATTAACATGAAAATATCAGTACTTATTGATCTTGTATTCTATTGAAGGGGCTTGTATTCCTGTAAATTGATTGAAAATCTGTAATGCACGTAAACTATAGATTTTCAGCGCTGACAGTTAAATTTGGAACACAGCCAAGATTTGTAATTGCGAGTATTAGCTTGAAATATACACATGTATCAATGTTTACGCATATTGTCTTCCTTCTTATTCTAATGAAGATAGAAAAAAGAATAGTCGTGAACGTTCGCGTGAATGTTCATTTTATAGGTTCATTCTTATTGTTTAATCAAATGTTAAATACAGAATCAATGAAGTTTTCAACTTTCACGAGCTTTCTTACTTCAAAATACTAACGCAGCTTTCTGATTGATTTATGACATTTTAAGGCTGTACTTAAGTTTTAGATACGAATATAAGAATTGACATTATGTGAATACCGGTGTGCTTTAGATAGCACTGCTGCAATATTACACATATCGATTGTTATTTACTTGATAAAATGCAACACGTGCTCTCATAAATTTTTCTACTGATTATTTCGTATTTAATTTTAACTTTAAACGTTACGAAGCACGTCAGAAAGTGAGCGTGACTCAATTATACCGCCTATACCGAAGAAACGCGATGTACGTATATAATCTATACTTTATTATCTCCATATGACGTTTACTATAACCTCTAACGAAAAAAAAGTATACATTTTCACCAATCACGAACACTAACGTTATTCTTTCGAATATTCGGCGATCGGTAAAAGTGTTATCCTCGCACTCTATATTTGTCTTCGTATACCTTATTAAGTGTCATAGACACCTACCCTGGAAAAATCGTAAAAACGACATATCCGTCAAGGCAGCCCACTTTCGTCTGAGCGCGAGTATCCTAACACTCCTGACACACTGCATCCTCACAAGGCGAGACACCTATTAGAAAAACTTACTACGATTCGAATATTTCGAACGCCCGTCCTTGTGCTACATAGAATAACAAACGCAGTTTCTTGTAAAGTGCTAATCACCATAGTTGCACGTAACCGACCGGCCATCATTAATCAAACGTTTTAGCGTGATCCATCTCTTGTAAAAATTCATCTGGGAAATTCATTTTAAAATTGAGAAATAGATGGTGCTTTTTAGTAAGAAAATCCACAGTATGACATTTCATCTTTGCCTGACATTAGTACATTTTTTTTTATCGTTTTTTTATTATATATTAATAAAAATATAGCCTTCAGATATCAATAAGGTTTTATGATTCACTGTGTTACACTCCATCACCTATGTTAGTTTACCTCTTGTATCTTATTCTGATTTTGTTACTGTTAGGCTTTGTAACAGCAATTTTGCTGACGTTTAACTATTTGCAATCGTCTGTTGTATTTACGTTAACTATAGTCTATTGTACCATATTTTTATGTCTGCTACTGTGTTAACATGTAGTCTTTTTCATAGATTTGCAATAAACTAAATTAAATTAAATTAAATTAAATATGTCTCTTATTCAGGGAAAGCACCTGAATTCTATTGATTACCGCGCGGGTTAAAGGAAATAAAGAAAAGAAAAGAGGAGAAAAGGCGGAGAAAAAGGAAAAGGAAAAATGGAAGAAAGGACAAGAGGGAAAAAAAGGAAAAATAAATATTAAAAAAAAAAACAGAAAAAAAGAACAGTAAAAAGGAGCAAAGGAGAAAAAAACTTTTAACACGATATATCAATCTAGCGCTATGTGCAAGGAATAGAAGTAACTTTGTTTCAGATTTTACAACATGATCCTCGCAGTTTTTCCCAGAATAAGTTTTCCTCGCGCACGGTACACACCTGTTGCGGCGGATGTGTCCCGAATGTCTCGACTTGAGCCGGCGCCTCTCCGGAAGGTTTTGCAATGACCCGCGCCCATGCTGCAGCCGTACGCGAACTGTCGACAAGACTGATCGTGAGATTGCGAGAGCCGAGGAACGTGGGAGAGACCGTGTGTGCCTCGTCTTATGGATCGACCATGATCGTCTGTCTGTTGCGCGTAGAGATCCCCCTCGTGATCTACAATCGTGCGAGCGTACACGACCTTGAGATGTTCGTAGCGACGGCGGTGTGTGTCTTTCGGACTCTCATTAAAGACTTTTACATTGCGATTGAGACATGCTCCTTGGTTTCGGTTCGTCGCCCGCTCTCCGGTCTTCCGACTGGAAAAACGATCAGCTCCTTTTGAGAATCAGCGCGAAACAATGATCTGAGAAATGTAATCAGTTCCAAGTGAATTCAAGGAAACCGCAGCGAAAAGATTACCGTGACTCATTCTTTTACGACACACTTATTTTTGAAGGAGAGAGGCCGAGGAATATATTACTCGTTCGCGGCTGGAATTGCGTACCGGGAAGTCCCTCGAATCCGCAGGCGCAATGAGAATGCTCTATGGATTGATTTTAAAGAGACGCTCGATATACTTTTTTGCTAATTATTTATGGACCGCTTCTTCTTTTTCGGAAGATTTCTACTTTAGAAGATTTTAGAAGAAAAAAATGTATATGAGAGCATTGCAGCTTAGATTATTTTTATATTTGTCTTTATGATGGCTGAAACACTTTTGTTCGCTGGTATATTATATATTTCGCACGTTCATTAGTTTTATAGATAATTAAAGTAAAAAATTCAAGCAAATATCGAGGAGATATCTCGATATCATCGGTGATGTTATGATAACAAGAACTTAGAATATTATATTGATCGATTTTTATGTCACTTTTTTTTATCATGATTCGGTTAATATCATATTATTTTGACTTTCTTGTTCTTTTTGGGTTGCGAATTTGCACAAAAATTTTTAGGAATTTTGCAAAACTTTTACGAACGAAAAAATCAGCTAGGAAACAGGCATGGATATATGTCAGTATGCTAGACAAAAGTGCAAGAGAACCTTCGCATAAAAGAACTTGTAATGCACATGTTAAGTATGGTAAACTAAAGCTTGTAAATAACAGTGAAACATCACGCACAAAAGAATAACATTAAATATTACATTATAATTTTCTTTGTACGTTGATGTAAACTTACTATTATTATACGTACAGGTTTCAGTTTATGACTGAATACTTAACGTGCATAGCGTAATGCATTACACGGATGTTCTTGAGCAGAGAGCATGAGAATGGATGTGTTATAGATGAAACCCGTTTTACTAGCTCCTCTACATGCATCAGACGTTGAACCATGTAGCTACGGATATTTCCGACGGATAATACATTCACAGTCTTGATTTTGTTGATCCATACTAGATACACACATTATTTTATTTATTCCGCTCAATTTAAAAGGTGTTTTACTCGATGCTCGCTGAAATTTTAATTAATCAAAGCAATTTTAATTAATTAGACAGGCGAAAAATGTTTAAATGCCATATAAGATTTATTGTATTCCAATAAAATTAAAATATCTATCCGAGAATTAACGATTATATGGAAATTTCTGATTAAATAATTTAATTATAATTTCTTTTGATTATATTTGCATAGACACTATTATAATATATTTGATGTTTTTTTTACATTTATATACTTTTTTGGATTTTCTTAGAAAGAATTTAAATTCCCATTTTTATTTTAATTAAATTAATAATACAAATTCTTATTTTTTTCTCTGTGCATGGTAAGGGATTTAGAATAATTCTTATTATCGATGCTCCATGATGGCGTTTAACCATTACGCCGCCAGATATCGCGACAATACAGTTTCTCGCGTTTATTTCCGTATGTACGATGTTTACAGGCGTACAGTAAAGGTAAGGTTTAATAAACCCCAGTGAATCCATGATACGCCTCGATACGTATTATGGAATTGTTTAGAATGGATCGAAATTGTTCAATTATTTTCTAGATTTCTATTGTATTTTCCAGGAAAAACAAAATTTGATCAGAATTCATTTCAAACAATTCCGTAATACATACCGTGAGGATCGATTGTGTATTTTGAAACGCGATGAAAATTACAAAAAGTGAGAAAATTCAATAGGTGATGAATGAAATTATAAATATTTTAGTGACTCTGCTCACTTTTGTAATTTTTACCGCGTTTCAAGGTACACAATCAATCCTCGCACTACGATTGCACACACTACACATCGCGTACGTCTGCACACAATTTTTTGCGAACAATTCTATGAATATACGAGGGTCTTAAGAATATTATAAGAATAAAAGAATAATAAAAATATGATAATAAGGATGAAAGTAAGAATAAAGATGAATAAATACCGCCGTTTGATGTTGAAGAGCAGAATGAAAAGAATTAACAAATTTTTATTCTTTACAAAAGGGATTTGTTTCCGATTCTTCCGCGCGAAAATCTATGCTTTGTAGTTTTTTTGTGCATTCATTTCAAGGAAAATCATCTCTTTATTAAACTCTGCAGATTTTATTGTATTTCCCTAAGCTCTTTTCATTTTCGCGCGAAAGATTAATGACGTAAAAACGAATGCAAAGTAAGTAAATAATAGAAATAAATGAATCGAATAACGAAGGCGGGGATCAAATATTGAGTAAGAGAAATGAGACTATACACACGATATGTATTTAAGATAAATTTATTCTCTATAGATTTTTTACAATTTCTATAAAAATTTGATTATATAATGAGCAGGCGCCAAAATTAAAACTAAACATCATGTGATGTCTTAGCATGTGAAGTTGCTCCGGTTTGCGCTAAAATGTTACAACTTCATGTATTAAGACACTTGTGACGTCATGTGATTTTAATCTTACAGACTTAAAAATATTTTTAATATTAATTTACGAAGCTACGATCGTTCGTATCTCGCGAGGTGAGGTAAGTTTTAAGTATGTTTTTCTAGACTAAGTAAGTTTTAGTTTAAACGCCCTTTTCCGGGCTACTACTTGAATTGTTAATTTGTTTAAAAACAAATACGGAGACTCGATACGTTCCACAAGATGTATTTTTAATGGGATAAGATTGACTTCTATACTATTTGGGGTTTTTCTATTGAATCAAATCGATTGCAGCGCGATCGATATCGTGTGAATTGGAAAATTGATCTTCAATTGATCTTCGCAACTCGTAACGAAAATTAGAAACGATCATTCTACGGCTGCTAGACTACTCTTTGTTCTGAGCTTGCACATCAAAAAAGCGAGATGCACATATACGCGCGGGTCATAGATTTCTTGCGCTTCGGTAAAAAGACAATTACACTTCTTTTCCTTCCGATTCGGACATCGAAATGTTTCAATTTTTAACATGGTCTACCTCCCGCGAGTATCCTCATCGGCTGGCGAAAAGAAAGGGAACGGCGTGCGGTACGTGAGATTTAAATTAGTAACCATTGAAATCTTTAAAAGAGACATTTGATTCAGCGACGCACGAAAAACGGAACAGCGCGCTGCCGGCACACATGTAATATAGGGGTAGTAAGAGTAAACGGCACGGCTATTTAATTTGTGCCTGGCGGCAGTGGTGACGGAACGGGGAAGCGACAGTCGTGGCAGTCGGGGTGGCGTAAGGTTACGCGGACCTTTCGCTCTTTGAAGTCGGTGGTTGATGGTGGTTGATCGTCCCGCACCTCACCACTACCCCGATGTGGGCTTGGTGTGTTCGCATTGAAGGCCGCCGTTGGAACGCAACCCTTCGAACGGTGGAGAACCTCGAGGATCTCAGGAGAAGGAAAATGAGGTGTGAGGACGATGGTGTTCTCGCGTGCGAAGCTTGAACCGATGTACATCATTCGCGTTTCTTTCAGTCTTTTCTGATGTTTCTTTGGAAAGATCGCACGCGTTTTACACGTGGAAAAAGAAGAGATTTGTTGAAACAACCAAAAACTGCTGTACTGTATTCAGCAAATCTACAGCTGTAATATGCAGACAGCCATTTTTCTGTGCTAAATTAGCAAACTTGTATAGCTGAATACAATTAGCGATTATAGATCTATAATTATATTTGTTGTAATAGTATACAACTTTGTTAATAATACAAATAACTTTCTACGAAAATTAATTCAATATATAGATTAAAATTTTTAACAAAACATGTTAGCTATAAGATGGCGCATACTTTTGCTATTGTAATGAAGAAAACTTATTACGTTAGCAATTTTCATTGTAGCAAAGAATTAGCTAAATTAGTATACTGATAATTGCTCACAGACATAAGTTCTTTGTTAAACTGTCGATTCCTTTTAGTTATATATTGAAAAAAAAAAACTAAATTTTTATATATATATTTGTTTGAATAGTTATAAGTAAATATTTATCAAATGTAATTATTTATTCATTTGATACAAAGACTATTAATTTAATTTAACTATCATTTTTTTATTGAATAAATATTTATTTACTGTAAGTACTAAGTTTACTTAGTACTTTATTCAAAGAAATATATATGTATCCAGATTTAGTGAAAAAAAATTTTTTCAGTGTGGACGTCGACTAGCACAGCGAGCTAGCTTTGCTGAATCATCCAATCTATTTTTTTTTAGCCTACGCGTGTATTCGCGTGACGTTATTTAGTTCGATACTCGATTCAACGAGCTATTTTTCTTAACCCTCCAGAGCTGAAATCTGTAACACAGTTACTGGCGCTGAGTCTGTAAGATTCATTTAATTTATGTTAATTAATTTTGCTGGTCTGTACAAATTTACTATATGATAATATCGTTTGGGTCAATATAATTAACCCTAATTGGTATTCGCCAGTCTATGAATCTAGACATTTTCTTCAACTACATTGTAAAAAATTGTTTATAACAAATATTTTTCACAATCTTATATAATTTTAAGTTAAATAATCTTTTCCCTCAGATTTTAACCTTTAAAATGAAAAAAAAATCATTCAATCACGTTACCTTAAGCAAAAGTACATTAATTTAAAGTAACTGGACTCGCAAATACCAGTAAAGAAAATTGAATTGTTTGACACTTGTGACAAAGACACTTATAATTGAATGTCCAATAAATTCACAGGCCGTTTTGGAGAATTAGTATTCTTTAAGAAAAAAAGATATAGTGAAATATAGGATAAATTAGGAGATAGGTGATCAACCATGAAATATTTGCGAATTATTTTTTAATGATATCTTTCTATAAGGAATTATACAATAAAGAATGAATTAGGACGAATCTACAGAGTTCTATAATTAGACTGCTGACTTCGCTTCATCTTTGAAAGCAGCATTATGTTTAAATTTATGTCTCACATATATAAATCACATTAACAATCATCTACAGCCACGTAATATACTCAGATCACGGGTACTCATTGACAGGACGCATACATGTGCATGCATGGACCAAACAAGGGACGATATTTATAGTCGAATTTTATATGTATTTAGGATTGTCTTAAGTACAATCCTAAAATGTCATAAATCTATCAGAGGGCCGTATTAGCATCTTAAGACATTATTTAAGACGGTCTATGAATATCGCTCAAAGGATAGCTTGAAATCAGATTTATTTCTTTTTATCACATTGATAGAAGTTTATTTCTATCAGCAGTCCAAGGCTGGGTAAAATACATCATAAAAGTATTTGAAAACAAAATACAAAATATTGTCAATCTTAATATTTGAATTACAAAATACTTTCAATCTTTTGACAAAATACGAGTACTTTCAAATGTTTTATTTGAAATAGAAAATACTTCTTTAAAATACAAATACCTTTTCGATCTCTTAATTACGATAATATATATTATATAATGTTAAACTTCTTCAACGAAGCTAAGCGCTACGACATTGCGCGGAAATTTTTTTTTCACTTGCATTAGAGTTTCTAGAAGGGACAGTAACTTTTAATTTTTTTAAAACATTCACTCTTTAACGTGTGTACTTTCGACGGGGCAAAATATATTATTAAAGTATTTGAAAAATAAAATACAAAACACTTTTATGTATTTTGAAGTATAAAATACAAACCGTATTTTAAATACTACACGCAAAAAAAGATTTTGCTGATTCAGCTAGAATTATAGATGTTTTTTTTGTATCTGATAGAAAATTATCATTAAATTATGTATCATACGCATTACGTAGCACAAGTCTAAATTCTATTTCTGTCATCTATATGATTACAATACTCGTACATATCCAATTTCGGAATATTTGCTAGAAATTTATCTATTTTAGCTATTTTTCATTCTTAGATAATTTTCGTTGTAACTGCAATATCACTTTTTTGAGTGTATATTTCAAATACAAGTATTTCAATTGTATTCAGCCCTGCAACAGTCTAAGTACAGAAGTCTGTGGAATAATCTTCTTTTTACAACGTGAAAGTTATTTTTCACGGAATAATAATTATATTATTCCGTGAAAAATAACTAGGTTTATGATTTATTTGTCTTGTTTACATTTAAATTTTGATAAAATCGCGACTGCGTTCAGTGAAGACAGAATCAGCCATTAAAATATAGTGACAATATTATGGTTTAGGATAAATTGGGAGATAGATAATCAGTCATGAAATATTTTCGAATGATATTTATTGATATCTTTTTACAATGGATTTTATAATAAAGTGTGATAAATTAAGATGAATAATTTCCTTCTTTTTAATGTAATTAAAATTATAATTATTTTATGAAAAAATGACTAGGTTCAAAATTTATTTGTATTTATTTTACATTTAAATTTTACTAGAGAATCGTAACTGCGTTCAATGAAAATCGACTTGGTCAATCAATCAATCAATTTGAATGAATCACTTTTCAGTGACTTTAATGATACATGATCAGCCGTCAAATAGTTGAAAAATTTCAAATTCTTTTTCTTGTCAAAAATCCATTCATTCAATTATATCTATAATTACAATAACCTATAATCGATTATATAACAAGATAATCTTCTTCCTTCTAATTTAAATTGGGTTACTCGACGTTAGTCCAATAAAAGATGATGTTAGAATAATATTCGGGAGGAATCGATCGCGACTTAAACTTAACTACTCATCCGCGTAAAACCCTAACAGTGGGTAACCCTAATTTCACATTTCGTTTTCAGCAAGATTGTGGCGTAATACGGGCATTAGGCCACGTACAATTTCTCTTAACCGTATCCTCGTGTCGGAGTCTGCTTCGCCGTCGGTATACGGATCGTAGACCGGAGTTCGCTGCGGGCGTAGCGCGAAGGGGATGATTCCGAGCGCGTGCCGAGGGTGGCCGGTCTACACCGAGTACCGTCGAGCGCGTCCGAAGTCGGTCGAATCGCGGCACCGAGGGAACTTAGCGCGCAGCTCGAAGAACCCTGGTTTAGTCTATCTCCAGGCGCTAGACGCGACGAGTGCCGAGAGGGGTTGCGGCGCAGAGGGTTGCGCGCGTGGTTGTACGTCGTCTCCTGGTCCTCCTCCGTGTAGACACACACTTACGCGCATAGACACGTAGACGCGGTACACACGTTCTTTTCAACCCTTCCCTTACCTACGTCCGCACTTGTCCGACTTCGTGCCTCCCTTATGTTTATACCGATTCGGAAGCCGAACAGGTGAATACACTGCCTTCCTCTACCGACGATGAAACGGGAGTGGTAGATCTTTCTTACCTCATACCGTTACCTATCTATCTATCCTGTCTACTTATCCTGCCTACGTATCCTCCTGATCTCTCGCGAAATTTTCCAAGGGACTCGATGACAATGACACCGGCGGGGATGAATGGAAAACCGCGGAAGAGACAGTTCGCCAGACATCGGCCGTGCACAAATCGGTCGGCCCACCACGTGGATCGCGGTCTCGTGCTGCTCTCGTCGCTGGCACCATTCACGCTCGTCTTCATCCTCGTGCTTGGTAAGTAGCTTCTTAATTTTAACGCCACTAGAGAATTCGTTCAAGCGTCAAACTTTGTGCTCTTGATATTACGACGGTGAACTTATTAACGGAAAAGTAAGCGAGATTATAAGAATTCTAAGAGGAAAATTTTATGATTTACTGCAAATGATTCTGTTTCAAATCTCTTGTTTCTTCAGATACAAATGAAATCGATGTCTGACTTTTTCACATTTTTTATATAAAGGTGTATCTTCTACGTATTTTTTTGGACTTCTGATTGGAAAAGTAAGAAAATCGATTTATAGAAGTGAATTTTCCATTCCACAAAGACCGATTGCTCCATCTTCAGGTAAACTATGTGGTAATTTATCTATTGAATAAACAAAAGAATAAGAACATAAAAGATTAAGAGAGTAAAACAGTGAGCTGAAGTTTACCGAAAGGTGGCACAAAGCCTAAATATAAATACTAAATCCGGTTTTATTTATTATCTGTATAACATTCGAAAAATTAAGGATTACAATGCTTTATTATCATGTTAAGTAAACTGGAATTATTACTAAGCTTCATGTTAATCATTTGTGAATATAATAAAACGTGCTGTTTCGATGGCTCAAGTAATGGGGTAGTCAAGAATAGTGCCAGAATTACGAAGATACGCAATTCACAACACGTTTTGTAAGATATATTCTGAATCACAATTTTAATAAGACACATGGGACAGAGAGCAGTCCTACACGTTTCGTAGCCATATTGCCTCATAGAATTTTCAGCTTTGCAACCTATCAGCTTTGTACCGCGCGTGCCGTAACAATCGCTTGTCGTAAACGCGAAAAAAATAAATGTATTTTATTCAAAACAATATTCGCAAAGTTTATTTTATATTGTTACGATGTCGCATATTTTTTTTTTTTT
>NW_017305474.1:1069120-1070868 GCF_001594115.1 Trachymyrmex septentrionalis
TTTTTTTTTTTTTTTTTTTGGCATTACAACTACGGCATGCGTTAACCTACTATCGGATACAGTTTCTGAAAAACATATAGAAAAATCGATGCGGTAGAATGCGATGCGTCCGCGGAAAATTCAATTCTGCCAGAAATATCTTGTTGTAACGAAACCAGATATTGATCTTACGGAGCGGAAGATAGCCATCGGTGATAGCGATCGTGTAAACTGAGTCGCAACGTCGTTTAACAAAGTGGGGACAACAATATTCGCGCTCGGGGATAATCGCGCACCGCAATGTAACGTGAGAATCGCGAACCGCGGGTCGTCGAGATCGGCGGGGAGGATACCGCAACAAAATCCATTTCCGCCATTCCCCCGTCGCCATTGAAACTCTATGTTGTTGGGATTGCAAAGCCAGAATAGTGTCTTATTACGCGCATCATTGAGCGCACGAAGTCGATCCGCGGACATTCAATGTGTTTAATAAAAGAGGAAAATACTAACAAGTAAATCTATCTCTACGCTATTATTGTTTTCCAAATTGTTTTTAAGATTGGAAATCTATAACAAAGTTGATATTACATTTGATAATGGCGCTTCTTATATGGGTATTTAATGCGAAACGTCGCTGCTATGTTAATCGCATTGTTATATTAATTGTCTTGCTTTTTTCCATGATGCAAGAATAATTTATATTGATCCGATTAGCAAGTTAGCAGGTAGAGAGAGGGGGGAGAGAGAGAGAGAGAGAGAGAGAGAGAGTAAAGAGCACTTCTGTAACGCATCGCCTATAGAGAGTAGTGTCTAACGGCATTAATCGGTCAAGTGCCGCTGGTTGTCGAGTAATAATTGGCAGACGCGAATAATCAATTATGTTAGCGCGGATGAGGTATACTCTAAATAATTTGATGCTTTTATTATTGTTAACGTAAAAATATTTTAGCGATTGGTGATCGATTGCGCAATTTTTGCCAATATCAATTTTTCCAACGGAGAACAGGCGAGAAGAAAATTTTATTATTTCTTGGAATGTGGGAAAAGAGAGAGAGAGAGAGAGTGAGAGAGAGAAAGAGAGAGAGAGAGAGAGGGGCGAGACAGGTACCGTCATGTATAGGTATCGTATTTCGCGCAGAGCGCTGCATGAGAAAATTTATGCCGTGTTAAATTTATATATTATATACATACACATATATACATCCCGGAAGCGCTTCTTGTCGAGTTATACGTTCCATCTGCGAGTTACATATCACGAATTTTCGAAATTCCCTGCAATGATCAGTTTTCGTGAAATATTTCCTTATATTCTACAATAGAAACATGAAAGATTGAGAGCTTAAAGTATTACAGGCCTAAAAATGAAACGTCATAACCTAATGTATATAATATTTTGGGTGAAAAAGAAAGAAATGTAGAAAATAGTCTAGAAAGTAGTAGTGATGAATCCTTCGGATTGGAATTTTATCGAAATTTCTTTATCGCTTTCCTTTTGTCATATTCTTCTGATTTGTCTCCCTTTTTTTATTTACTGAACATTTCGTACATTGTACTGTCTATAATAAAAACCTATAAAAAGATGAAACTCGTCTAAATGTTAAAATATTTATACACACAAAATGAAGTATTTGAAAACTTAATTAGCATATAGTATACTAAAATATACTAAATATAAAATATAATATTCTAAATTTTGATAATTTGTTTATACAGTACCAACTGAATATTTACATATAAAGATATATATATATATATATATATATATATAT
>NW_017305474.1:1070891-1076630 GCF_001594115.1 Trachymyrmex septentrionalis
ACTATTCAAATAAATATTAATTAAAATTTAGTACATCTTTTCTTAGTGCATTAACAATTAGTGTATAACATTTTAACAATCAGTTTAAGCGTCCTACATAATTATTTTAATGATCCAAATAAACTTATTTTCAGATCCAGCTAAATTTTTAGATACTTTAGTAAAACCAGTGTGCTTATTATAATACTGTATAAATATAACACTATATAGGTACATAACTTAGCATATATAATATTTTAGATGAAAAAAAGTATTGGAGAAAGTTGAGAACGCAATAAGGAGTGAATCTCTCGAACTGGAATTTTATCGAAATTCCCCTTTGATCTGTCCCTTCTTGATATACTGGTTTATCTTGATCGGGAGCACGCTGTCGCATAAATCAGAGTGTTTATTCAGTAGCCACGTAGAGAGTCTGGTAGAGAATGTGAGATAGTGGAGAGCGTGCTCCTTGCTAATAATCTACGACGTGCCGCTTTTCTGACCTATACTTGATAAATATTGCAGAGGTACACTTTTGCCATCTCTCTCTCTTTCTCTCTTTTGAGAGAACTGAGCGAAAAGTCTCGGGGTCGGATCCCGGAGGTTTAACTTTTTAAGCTCAACTTGAACATTACTCAGAATTATCCGACGCTAAGGGAGGAGGGGTAAATAATGGGATTTCGATATTTGAGAAACCTTGGCGAAAATGGCCGTTTTCTTCCTCGTAACGAGCAGACACATAGCTTTACCTCAAACTATATCAAAGTGGCGCGCCACAAAAGATCTTTTTGAAGAAGCGGGATTCCCTGGGCGAAGTTTAATCCGTCAATCCGTGAATAAGCTCAAGAGCCGCGTTTAGTTTCTCGGCGAAACTTTTACGTAACGTACATTAAATTAGCTGCTACGCGGATAAGATTATAAGCTATATCGACACAAAGAGGCGGCCCACCCAATACATCCTTTCCTTCCCATCACGTCACTGGCCAAGAAAGATAATTCGACACAATGTTTAATTACGGAGCGTAATTAATGGTGCACCTACGAGAGTAGTTCGCGAACGTCCGGTCACTATCCATTCAACCACTGAGTAATCCTTCGGACCACAATGGATCTACGACACGGAATGCGCCAAACCGTCGCCTACACGGGTCAATTTATCGCTTCCCTCGGACTGCAGAACAAGACGTGCCTTTCGGGATGCCGTAAATGTTTGCACGTAACGGTGGGCAATGATTTTAAACTCTGAGTCGCTATGTCATGGCATTTCGTAGTTGAAAATTTATAGTGGACTGAAAAATAGCGCCAAAATTCCTTTATTGACTGGGCAAATGGTATTTTTTATTTAATTTTATTAATCCATTCATACGTGCGATCATTGACAACATAATAATTTAAAAAAGAAAAACACGCAATTGAATTCATGATAATACTAATAATAGGTTCATTAAAGTGCGAAAAATAGCAAATAAATAAGAACAAATTTATAACGGATGGTCTTCAAAAAGTGAAGCATTAGTATTACTGTTCACGAGGCCAAATATTAATGCAACATTATAAATAAAATTTTAAATTAAATAAATCAAATAAAAGATTTCTATTTTCAAAATGGATCTGATACTTAATGTTGTTTGTGCAAATTTGCAAATACAGTATTCAGTTTTATAAACTGCACGTCAATTTTTATTTGTTTGACGCAATTATGAGTTGAAATTTGACATAACATCACAAATTACATTGCCCGTCAATTTAATAATAATGCTAACGAGCATCTTGGTACAGACAGTAAAAGAGATACAAATATAAAATGACAGGAAGATAAAAATATAGGATTAAAATGCATCAGCATGAAGACATCACGATTACACGTGTAATGAATGTATAAACGTTGAGAAAATAAAAGAGACATGAAAACGATTGTAGACATGGTAAAGATTAAAAAATGTGAAGCAATGAAGAGAGAAACAGTCATTTTGAAAAAGAAAATAGGGCTAATGTCATTGGGTAATGAATTAAAGTATTTTACTTTGACATAGAAGAAAGCAGCCATACATTTGATATAACGTATGAAGAGGATAGGATAATAAAGAATGAAAATGTACAATTGACGATGAGGCAGAATGAAATTCTTAATTGTAGTGATTAAGACGTTTACATATGTAGGACGGGGTTTTGAAAAAAACCCTAATTTTAAATACTAATAACACAGATCTGCAATGAACAAAATTCCTGTCGTAACAATTAATTTTAATGATCATTGATCGCTACACTGAAAAAAAATTCACTAAATCTTAATGTATATTTTTTTGAATAGTGTCAAGTAAACATGTACTTACAGTAAATAAATATTTTCTCAATAAAAAAATAATAGTTAAATCAAATAATTTTTTTGTATCAAACAAAATATATATTTATATTTACTTAGAATATTTACTTAGAACTATTTGAAGAAATATTTATTAAAATTTTAGTATTATTTTAAAGTGTATAATTGGCTACAAAAGTAATGGATCGATTTGTTTGCATAACACGAAGGAATTATGGTTGCAAAGAGGATAAGGAGTTTTTTAAACTTTAAAGGTTTCAGAACTTTCTTAGCTTGAAAATCACAGGCAGCGGATAATCTTAATAATCGATTTTACTCGATCGCAAAAGCCAAGCGGTTTCAAGAAAGCGAAATGTCGAGTATCACGTCGAGGGGATTGGCCAGTGGATAGTCGCCGCGTGTGTGGTGGTCAGCCATTCCAGTTCTCCCTCTTTTCTATTAATCGGAAAAGTGTACAAAGACCGGCGCACACAGCCGCCTGTTGAATTTCCCTCGGTATATGTATACCTGTCGATACGCGCTGCTTGCTGCCGCGGAGCGCAGCATGGAATTGAAAATAACGCCATCGGAACGCTATCGCAACGGTATCTAATCGGAAAGCAATTATGAACCGTTGGGTTTAAGCTGTGGCACGCTGTGTATGCCATAGTCATTACCGTTGTTATAGCTCTGCCGTCATTCTCAATACCACCTCCGGTGCTCCGATTTACGCTAAATTCATCCGTTAAAATAGAACGCACGAAGTGATGAGGACCCTCCCCTTCCCCCCCCCTCTTTCACGGTGACAGCCGGTTTAATTAAATTTCGCGTTCAATGAACTTTTTAGCATCCGCGATTTCAAGTTTTTTAATTTTGCTCTATGCTGCGCAAAACAGATTACACGTACGCGTGGTATATGTATGTAAAATATTGAGCTGTGTGATAAATGTATAAAGCTAGATTTACATATGTACAGCATAAGTCACAAGTAAGTATAATATTTTGAAATTTTGTGAGCGTGTTCCCGGGTAAAAAAAGAAAAAGAATAAATGTTTCTATAAACATTATTGTAAGTCACACATGTTTTATGGTTGTAATAACGAATACAAATGCAGTATCAACTATTTATAATTTTTATTTAAAACTTTCAGATGGATACTTTTTTGTATTTATAAGAAATGCTCCATTATTTTTCACATATGCAAGAAATAAGAATGTAACTTATTCAAATCTATTTGTGTCTATTATTTCAATAACAAAGCATTTGCTAGTAATCATGGAAACATTGGAAACATTTATTCTTTCTCTTTATCTAAGAACACGCTCACAAAATTTTAAAACATTAATAACTTATTCTTATTATAAATTTTTAGAAATCCATATACATATTGTTCGATTACTAGATAAAGAGTTAGAAAATATAGAATTTCAGGAGAACAAAATCATAATATATATTAAGTAATCATCATGGAAATTTCTCTGTTTTTTCGTGAACATCGCTAGTATATATATATATATAAGTCCGACTCGCTCCAATTCATCCATTCTCAACTTTTACGCTGCGAGAGCTGATAGCTAGTATTTCGCATTACGCAGAAAAGCACATACAGAAAAATAAAAGAAAACTGGAAGGATAAAAGAATGAGGAGTAAAAAGAGGAAAGAAAAGACGTAAAGTCGTAGTTGCTGTAATACAGATATCTCTCCTCCGCTTCTTTTTCTCGGCTGATGCCGAGAACCGTGGAAGCGTGCGGCTGTCATCGGCAGTATTTAAGGTAGTTTAAGGATAGCGAAGCCCGCGAGGAGCCACCAAGCCCGGAATAAAGACGAAGTAGATAGAAGATAGATAAAGAAGATGCCTGGAGTAAGAGAAGAATGAGCGCGAGATGGAATGGCGAACTTAGAGAAGAAGCTTGCAAACGCTCGTCGACTTCGGGTCACCGCCGTCACACCGCCACAATACAACCCTATCATCAGGCCGCGGCTGAGACCACCCCTAGTAGAGCCCTGCCGGTCTCATTCTTCTGCATCTACCCTCTCCCCCGCCGTCGCGACTTCGACCCACTGCTCGTTTCAGCGCTCGTTTCCACCAGAGCCTTTCGTTTCTTCGTCTTTTCGCTGGTGCACCGCGGCCTATAACGAGTGCACCCCATCCAGAGAGCGTTACGCTTCTCTTTTCTTTTCCTCGCGTTCCTCTTTCCTCCTCCGGCTTCATCTCTACCGTTGCCCTCTCATATTCCATCTTTTATTTCCTCTCTCGGCATCTTCCTTCTTGCCGCGTGCTCGCTGGCTTGATCTTCTCTCCTTTCTTTCACCTCTCCGCTATTTCCTACTCTGCGCCATGGGAATAAATGAGGAGCACACGTCAAAGCAAGAAAAAAGAAGACGCCTTTCTTGTTGTAAGCTCAAGCGCACTGGCGCAGGGTTGCCATGTTTTTCTACAATGCCGTCTTCGTACGATATAGACGTCTTCGCGGGTAGTTTCGTTCCCCCCGTGCTCGCTTCACGGTTTCCCAATGAGGGTTTCGTCGAGTCGGTTCGTCGACCGGTCGAGATTAAACGTCTCCGCGGAGCGTCAACTCTCCGAAATAAATCTTAAATAATTTCCACTTTTTTCTTCGTCGTCGTCCAGATTTCGTGCGCATGTAATCGCTTCGTATCTGAATTTATAATTGCTGCAGAATAGATTCGGCGACGTCAACGAAATCCGTCGCAACAATGTATCGCGCTCGATACAGACGTTTTGTACGTACAGATGATTAAGGAAGGCACGTCTGTGCGAGCGCGCGAGATACGTCGTTTATCTGTGCTTCGTTTAGTTTCGCGTTTTCTGCAGGCGAGCGAAATTTTCCGACGTTCCTGCTGAATCGTCCTCCGGTACGAGGATGTCGTCTCGGAACGTTCAATTCCCTACGTGACTGTCGTGCATATCGCGCACTTCTGACGCATGTCCTTGCAGTAGTTTGAGTCGATGAGGCAGTCAGACCGTACAACGATGAGGCGAAACTTCCTATAGTTCTCCATGCAGCAGCCGAGATCATAGTTAATACGCGGCAATGCGACAATCTCAAATCAGTCAAATGCGTCACAAAGTTTGTGAAGTATGCCACAATCTCTCTGTCGCTATAAATTATCCCAAGAATTAATACGAGTCTATCATAAGTTCTCATAATTAATTTAATAGCAGTTTGATTAAACGCCAATATGTTCCAGATAAATTTTATTTGTTTATCATTTTATTAAATACATGTAAGGGCTTCTATTTGTTCATCAAAAATTCATGTAAAATATAGAAATATGTTTCAATAAAACAACACTTGCAATCGATAGAATCAACTTGTAAAATGTATTAAAAACTGTTCCTTTGTTTCATTAAATAACCATATATCTGAAAATGAATTATGCATAATCAGAAATGAAATAAACTATGTTTACGGTTATGAACGTCAAATTAATAAT
>NW_017305474.1:1076730-1100268 GCF_001594115.1 Trachymyrmex septentrionalis
TAATATTCTATCGATTGTAAATATGTGTTATTTTATTGAAAAATATATTTCTATTAAAATACAATTTGTAAGAATTTTTATTGTACATTTTTCTCATTTCCGACGTTACAATCTGAAATAATGAGTAAACAAGAGAGTCTTAACAGTAAAAGAAGCAATAATGTTTCTTTCTTTTAGAAATATTTTATCTCTTGTGCAAAAGGTAGAATGTTTTTTTTTTGACTTTCCAATAATGATGTCTTTTATATGATGAAATATCTTTCTTTAATTGTGTAGTAATTTATTCGTATTTGTTAATGAATAAGAAACGTCTTTTAATGCGTTAAGACAATAAAACAAAGCGGATAAAAAGATAACATTAAATTGACGAATGTTCTGCCATATATAAGTATTTGAAAAACTTTAAAATTATCTCAAGAATTATATTTGATCACGTGAAGAAATTGATAAAGTAAGTTCGAAGCGCGAATGAAGATTGAAAATTGTGCGTCCACGAGGGAATGAATAAAGCAACGGAGTTAGCTGGCGCGCTGCGAAAAGCGGTTGCATAAATAAATTCCAGTTGAACGGCTTAACATGTATCGCGCAGCAGCTAGGTCTCTGCAACGGCAGCTTTGTTAAAAGACGTTGCGCCCGAGGGAGTAACCTGAACGAGGTATACGGAATGACGAGGAGGAAAATAAGAAAGACCCCGGGTGGCGGGTCCTGGTAGTGGCGACAGCGACGGTAGTACCGCACCAGGCAGTAATAAAACGTGACGGGAAGATGGCGAACAATAACGACACTGCAGGTAGCTGGCTGGATATCTGCCAACTAAAATTTTCACGGAGCTAAACGAAAGATATAGAAAAGTTAACAGACGAGCAAGGAGAACGAAGACGATTCCTATCGAAGATAGGATCGTTCAGTGTGTGTTAACCTCTTTAGACTCTGCATTGTAATGTACATTACGTTTGAAGACATTCCATCCGTTTAAATTATTTCATTCTATCGACATCATCTGAGATCTAATGTACACAATAATGTATACGTTGGAAAAATAGTCAAAATTTTGAAAAAAAATTATCTAATTGTTTAGTATGAATTACTTACACACAAAGTACAAAGTACAAAGTACAGTTACAAAGTACGCATAAATTGAATCAAAAAAATTTTTTTAACATGATTTCTATAAAATCAGGTCTGAAAGAGTTAACGGCTGGCAGAAATAACGAGAAAACTTATTTACACCTCATTTATGATGCAGACACACATCTGCTCTCTACCACATATATAAGAAATATTTTGTCTGAAATTTCTTTTGGCTGATATTTTACGAAGCTACGAAGCCTCCTAAAAAGCCGGATTTTGCAATTTAGCTCTTAAAAGTATTATAGTAACTAAAATATACTGTGCCTTACTTATGGTGCAGATATATGTCTTACACTGATATAATATTTTATCTCCTAGAAATAATATTGCGTCATGAGACTTTCCAGTTTCTTTTTTATGAAGCTACAAAGGCACGACCAGAGAGTAACATTGTGCAATTTGGTTTTTAAAACATTATAATAAATAAAATTATCTGCATTAATTTTAATTGTACTATAGTACCCGAATATGAGAGATGAAAATAAATATTTATTTTGCTTCTTCAAAAAGAAACTCTTCTGTGTACGAGTCTTCAAGCGACTTTTCTGATTACGAATATCGCAATTACATTGCGATTGTTCCGATACTCTATCCGTAATTTGAGACAAGAGAAATGCGTCTTCGATAGAGATCTCCACCGTGGCTTCCGCCGATCCTTAAGAACCTTAAACATGCGTAAGTGCCCGTGGGTCTTCTTTAAGCTACAATTTCTCTCCCTCTCTTTTATCTCGTCGTTCACCTAGGTAATTGAACGGAACGAAACAAAAATTGAAAGGCATTCGCCGTAATGGCTTAGCCGAGCGAGATAAGAAAGGAAGACGTGACAGGTATTATCGTATCGGTATCAGATACACGCCAGTCGAAGTTAAACGCGGCATCAGGAAATGTAGGACAAGCGGGAAGGTGAACGCGGACGAATTACGTACGTGGTGCGTGTCGCCGAGCGTAAGATTGATTATCTCCGGTGGTTAACAATTTAACGCAAGGTGAAAATGCCGGCAGCGGGTTATGCAACGCGGCGACGCGAAAAGATGTAAAAGATGTGGGCGGGAGAGTAAAGAAAAAGGTGAAGGTGAAGTGGAGGAAGTAGTAGGTGGAAGAAAGCGGATGGAATAGAGCGGGCACAGAGCGCGTTGCACAGCGGCGCGTAACGAGGGTATGGCGTATACGAGAGAACAATAAGGACGGTATCGCGCGGGATGTCTGCCAAGTAAAACTCGACAGAGTACGAAGAATAAGAACACCGAAGACCCGCCATCTCCTACCAGCCTCCACCCGCCGCTACCCGATATCCACCACGTCAGCCCCTTAATCTCTGGCGGTGTGATAACGTCGACGCAGCATTTTGCATGCTAGACTGCCGCCGCATCCATTCTCGTTTCTCTCCTACCATCGCCCGACGGGCGTCTATTCGACTCCCTCACGTTTCTCTCCTACCCTCGCCCTCGCCCTCGTCCTCGCGAGCGCGTTTCCAAACGCGTACGCCGGCATCAGCGAGCTCTACCACCATCGCCACCGCAACCACCACCACCACCACCACCGCCATTGCCGTACTTGCACTGTCGTACTTGCCGCTCCCGTAATCTACTACCTGCTCAAGCTAGTCTGGCCTAGCTTTATTGCCTATGTAGCGGCTTCCGAGATCCTCCCCGAAGTACGATGTCGCACTCGTGTGCGGAGCCGTGGTGATATCGTGTTCTCTCTCGTCGATAATCGAACTTCACGAATTGCCATCCGTGTATCTTCATCTTCCGCAAAGTGGAGAACGCCCGGGTCTCCAACTCGAGAGATGTAAGTTTCCAGTTTCGATACGAGCGTGGACAGCTAATGCCGCGCACGTACGAAGAATAATTACTCGACCGTATCAAAGGGATGTCCGTTGGGAGGCGCATTGAGAGTATCATGTTTACGACCTTCGTGCTGACCCTCTGAGGAACCTGGGAGCCCTGAAGTAGCGCACGCACAGTATTGCTCTCGTAGAAAGGAAACGTCGATCGTAAAAGCGGCTGTTTCGTTCGAGTAAATTATGTTAGCATTTAGTTTGTTCTTGAGAAACGCGGGAACATCGTGGACCGCATAATAAGAGAAAAGGAAGAAAATAATACGGGAAAGTAACTAATGGCTGTCTCATCCTTTCTTTCCATTCTCACGTCAAAGCAAACTCCAGTAACATCAGTGAGTCAACTTCCTCAACGTTGCGTAATAATTTCCGCGAAGAAGAAGATTCTTTGCGTGAACGTCGGATGTCATCCGCGTCCGTATTTCTCTCGTGTTTGTCGAGCTCTCTCTCTCTCTCTCTCTCTCTCTCTCTCTCTCTCAGGGGTAACGAAATAAAATTCAAGAATTGCCAGTTCCCGAGCAGAACAGCGACACGGCGCGGCGGCAGAAACGGTGTTAACGGTGTCGTGTGGCTGTCGGTGGTGTGGGTGGTTCCATAGTCACGCATTAGGAGGTCGCTCTCTCTGTTCCGTGGCCCCTCTAGGCTCGTACGTTTCAATTTGTCCCCGGCCTCTGATGTAACCACGCGGTCTCATTAGTCGACGGGGCGAAGGAACGGGAGATGGCTCCGTCTCTGTTTCACCCCCGACGTGCGGCTTCGTCGCTCAGCCGTGGCGCGCCACCCTCTCACCCTTTCCTACTCTCACGTCCTCTTTCTCTCTTTCCTTCTACCTCTCGCTCTCTACAATCAACCTTACTGCCGCAGCACTATTCCCAACCTAACTACCTCTTCGCTACGACCACCATCGGCAACGTCACCACTACCATCACCGTCGTCGACTACCGCGTCCGCAGGTATCAGTCTATATACCCTTCACCCTTCGATGTAAGGTACGGACAAACAATTACTTGTTCCACCCTCGTAATTGGTATGCCAGGAAAGAAGCCTCTATCCACCTGTCGGCTCTGCCACGTAAGACTCCTCGAGAAACTTTAGTCCACGGAACGGTAGAACCCCCATCCACTGGTTCCCTCGAAAGCTTCACCGAGCGAGCAGAGGAGCTTTCAGAGAATCGAAATTGCGTCCCGCCGAATGAACGAACTCCTGGCTAGGGCTTCTATGTTTTTATGTCTTACTTTTAGATCTATCTTTATTTTCCTGGGTTTCTTTCTCTTTCTCTATTTTTTTTTCCTCCCTCTCTTTCTTTTTCCCGTCAGGGTCGATGTCAAATAAAGTATTCTTTTGTTGGCGATATTTTTTCACGACTGCGATTCTCGATATTAACGCGAAACAGGAATAATTGTCTCTCTCTCTGAAATACGCACATATGCCACATATCGTTCGCGAATGATCAGCGTTCCATGACGAGGACAATGGCAGCGGTTATAATTATACCGATCGTAATTGCATGTGGAGATAACTCTCATGCGGTAATTTATTATTGGCTCTTACATATAGATATTTAACACGTGAACGTACAACGCACACCAGTGATTTTCGCAAATATAGGAAACAAGTTTAAAGATACGTTTATATGATTAAGTTAGCTCGTGACAAAATTTTAAGTAAATTCTATCGTACCATCATCGAAATACGATGTAATACATCATTTCGAAATACGATTGATTTGACGATAAATAAATCGAACGTAATTACATATTGTCTTTGCAACGCAGCAGTAATGCAACGCGCACTTGCTGTAATAGAATATAGAAGCGTCGTATCAATTTGCGAATGGCAACTAATACATACAACGCGGTTTGAGAGATGATGGTTCCGTCATCAGTGGGTCCTCGCAATATAAGCAATTAAGTGCGTAATTATATGAAACCGCACACGCCTGCGGCAACGGGTACCACAAATTCATTCGACGTGAACCACAAAGCAAATCACTGTCATGCGAAACGCGCCCTGGCAGCCTGTCAAGCATCGCGGAAAAAGTTTCGCCGAAATGTTAATAGTGGCCGACATTTCCGTAGCGTTTATCAGTGCGCCTCCACAATGGAATAAGAGTTGGATTATGACGTGGCGGAAACGCGAAAATCTCATTGTGTTCTTTCGCTTACACAAAATTACGATCAATTATACAGAGAGTAACTCTGCTCAGAGTGAATAGAAAGAAAGAGAGAATTTATAAAGAGGAAATATGTCCTTCCACAGAATGTACATATTAATTGTCGAATTCTTAATTACTATTTATTACATTTAGCACACAATGGTGTTAAAGCAAGATTATTGTCTTTAATTGCTGCTTTTACATTAATACCTTTTATTCCTTTTTATTCATTTTTCTTGCAGGCGTATAAAAGGACTCATTGCTCTATACATTTGACGATTTTTGCAGTTTTAATATTTTTACTGTTTATTGTTAAAAAATTCTAATAATTCACGTGTTGGTTTTTCCGATGCTTTCCCCATTCGCGAAAAACTGTTTACCGTAATCGAACGTATCTGAGAGAGACGGACCCGTAGAATATGTTTGCTCTAATAGTACTGGGAACATGGAACGTAATTTTCTTCTCTGTGTACAAGCTCCGTAATACTCGACATTTTCACGGTATCTCTGATCAGGGCCGGCGTTAGAACTTTCCGAGAGCGGCTAAACGTTATAATAGCAGTTATAATAGTAAAATATATCTCAAAATTTTCGACTCTTTTCCACAAACCGTTTTGTCTACTCAAATTTAAACATAACATACACTAATGATAATTATTTAAAAACTTGATAATCACAATGGAGTTAACATTGTCGATTTTTTCATAAATTCATTCTTAATTAAAGTTTCATCATAAGCGTTTTAATGAAACATCTTAAGGATGTGAAATTATATCTTTATATTTTATGAGAATTTTTATATTTTTAGAATATAAGAGCAAAAAGCAGAAAGATGGTACGATTAATAAAGTTCAATATTATCATAATTTGAACATTATGTATTTCAATGTCAATTGATTTTTGCGCAAATGAAGTTCTTCTCTCGTTTATCAATTTCGATAAACTCTCGCAGTGACGCGTCTATCTGCATCGCGATCGAGCCGGCCCTGTCTTTGATTCTTGGTCCGTACAGAGAGAGAGAGAGAGAGAGAGAGAGAGAGAGAGAGAGAGAGAGAGAGAGAGAGAGAGACTCTGTACTTCCTCACTTGAATGCACTGGCGTGCGTACTTAAAAGTAAATATAATTGGAATGAATGAAATTATACCCGCGCTCATTTTCGCTAATACGATTTTCCTCTTAAGGACGGCGGTCGATCACGGCGTGTGATAGGATTAGGATGGAGAGGTATTCAAGCAGAAAGCTCCTGTAGGCGCGAGGAATACGAGGTTTCCGTTTCCGCCGACGGTAAATGGACATTTACATCGCAAGAAGGGGAACATCGTGATAGACAAGAATGCCGTCATTATGGCGGTGGTTCAGCTCAAGCCAGCCCCTCGATAGTAGATGCGTAAACGAGATAAAAGCATGCAAAAGACGCGCAGTGCAAGCGCTCCGGATACGACGTCGCTTCCTCCTTCCCGCGGCTTTTATCTTCTTTATCCCTCCCGCACCTTCCCCCTCCTCCGAGCTTCGTCCATATTCTTTTATAAACTTTAAGAGGTAATTGAACGTCAACAAACTCCGTATTTCAAATTATTCCGCGTAATATTTCTTTCCTGTCGTGCTTGCGCAACGTTGTGCATTCGCATCGCGTTGGCGCGAGTTACTTGCCGTCTCGTAAATTTTGTGCTTTATTTAACAAGCGGGCTAGCGTAAATAATGCACGATGCTATCGTGTCAAATTTAATATGATAAATCTGCATACCCTTCTATCTAACGATAATCGACGGTTTAATACTGGACGTATCAATTCGTATTCAATTCATTATTGATCTCTATTGTTTCTATTTTTTAAATTACAACTTTTGTATTATTTAGAAAATAAATAATAAAGGACTCTTGAGGTTTGAAACAATGAAAAAATTAAGTATTAAAATTAGATAGACTAATTTTAATCGTGAACCACATTGACTCTTATACGACCCTTAATTTTTTCATTATTACAACTGTTTCTCGTGTAAAAGATAGAATTCTGAAATTTTTGATTTTTCAATAATTATATATTCTTTATATTGATTATCGATTTGGTTCTTTTAGTGACTAGGGGGGAAATATTGGTACGTCTAATGTTAATCCTTAGAGGGCGGGATCATTTCTCACAGTTTTTTCTTTAAGATATCTGTTGTAATTTATTATTTTATTGTATCCTTCAAAATGATACTGTTTCATCGCCGCTACGGTGATTCAGCTTAGTTATCTCAGCTTATCTATCGTATAAACATTAAAGAATAACTTTGTTATCATTGTGATTTTCTTGCTTATTCTACATTTATTATTTCGAAAAAATCAGCTCAATATTCACACCGTGAATGTTATAAAATTCGAGAAACGATGGAATTCCTCGCCTACAGGCAGACGCTTCGTGACCGATTAGCTGCTGGGAACTTTCGCTCTAGTTTTATTTATCGCAAATAGCGCGACATCCGCCGGCTTGTAAAATAGGACGTGAACTTTTTTGATTACGTTCGTCAAGTAGCCGAATACATTGTAGCGAGTACGTCGCACGGCCACGGGTTGGTAGCGCCTTAACCATCTTCGATACGTTACCGCCAGTAATGTGATTCCTGAATTATTCATGAGAAATATGAGTGGTACTTAATCGCGCACTCACCGCCCGACCCGCCCGTGCGCGCGCGCGCGCGCGCGACGCATCCCCCGCGCGATGAAAGTGGTAACGGGCAATTAAATTTAAATTTTAAACGCCGGACTTTATCGTTCGCGATGAATTAATCCGTTTGATACCTATCCGGCGCAGGTCCGGTGCAGCGCGGCGCGGCGTTTGTTTTGTTTGCGGGACCGACGGGCACGACGGAGTGGACGCCTCTGACGTCGCTGCAAACTCGACGGTATAAAAATCATTTTGATTTGCGCGGAACTCGATAACACCGATTTCGGAGGCTTCGCTATTCCGCGCGTGTGCGCCGTTTATCCATGGTGGGGGGGGGGGGGCCAATTAAGAGGAAATTGTATTTCCGAGACGCTTTTCGTGACTATTTTGCTCGACTTCATGCTGAAAGGTACCGGACGACACTTCAAAGATCGAATAAAGGAGGTCGATAATTCGGCGAATTCACCGGCACCGAGTCAACGTACGTTAACAGAGCGGAGAGCAGAGAGAAGCGAGAGAGAACGGCAAAGGGATGTGTGCGGGAGGGGGTGAGAGAGACAGGGGTTGAAGGCCGGCGTGGCTGTGGGTCGATTTTACACGGACAACGTACAATCTCTATGCATGAGGCTCACTGGGGCTACCGTTTCCTAAGTACACAGAATACGTATTTGCATTTCGGTCTTTGTACCGGTGTGTCCTGTTAGTGCGTTGTCCCTCTCTCTCTGCCTGTCACGTACACACTCACATGCTCTCTCTCTCTCTCTCTCTCTCTCTCTCCCTTCCTCCCCTCTCTTCCACTTTGTCTTTCCTACTCTCTCGCTCTTTCTCTTCCTGTTTCTCGCTCGCAGTTCCGCTGTAGTTGGCTGGTTGGCTGGCTTCAGCTTTATGTATACGCGTATAGTCGCTCCGGATCTCTACACGCATAGCGTTAACCGCACTGCGGTTCCCTCGCGAGTCTCAACTATCCCTCCAAGATAGTATTTATAAGCTTCGTATTAAATCATCGTTGAAGACGGGAGGGAACCTCGACACACGTCGCGCGGAGATCCTCCTGACGTTGTTGGATCCAGAAATTTCGCCAAGGGAAATGTCATTGACTGACAGTTGACACTGATGAGCAAGCGAAATCTTTTTAAAGTCAAATGTGAAAAGATAAAATATGAAATTATTATTTTATTATTCAATTTTATCATTATATATTAAAAAGGTACTATTCAAATGTATTATAATTCGTAAAATGTCCTATTTGAAATTGTATGATCGCAAAAAAAGAATAATATAATGGGATCTACGTTTTTTATATCATAGTAGGTCCTCTTAAATTAAAAAGTATTTTTGGAATATTAAAGTTATGATTAAGCAGAAATATTATATAACACTTTGCTATAAATATTTTTTAAGAAAGAGGTTCCTTATAGCCTCCGTGGATCCGCCAATGTCTCCTGACTTTCACCGTGACTATTATTCGGGATACACTCTCAACAAATCGATCAGCACCGTCTGTAAGAAACGCTCGTAAAACAGTGCTCGGATATTTTATATCTTGAAAGTCGAAAGCGATTGCGATGGATGTTAAATGAAACTTTGTTCTCAATAAAATTTGCTGTTTTCGACGCGACTTTGGGGTGGAGGGGTGGGAGGTGTCGAAAATATGCAGCGCCGGGGAAAATTGCATGGAAATTTGCTACGATCAACGGATACTGAGATACACTCTGAAATCGCCGGAATAATTCCCCTTCGACTCTGATATACTGTAGAGGAATTTCGAGAATTCAGAGTTACTCGAAAATAGAGTGAGAGATCGAGCGAGGGAAGGCAAAATCGTGACTGTCAAGTCACGGCGAAATTAACATGGCTTCTTGCCACGATCTGTGAATGTACATTGTCTGCGAACTTGCTGTACGTAAGTCTGCGTGCTCGCAGACCTTGGATTAATTCATTGTTCAAAGATCTCCTGTCTCCGCGAGAAGATCTATTCCAAGGGAACATTCCCTCTATCCCTGCAGCTTCAGAATTACGAAAACTTTTGGATAACGATACGTCGATCAAATCTTGTACCTCTAACAATGAGTCGTGGTTCTGCAAAAAGGTTATTCTCAGGCTCAAAGAAAGGCAATCTGCCCAAATGCCAAAACTTGCTAACTTAATTTACATGGAAACTAGGGAAATGTACGGATATCCCGCTAAGATGAATTTTATTGCATGTTATGCATGGAGAAAAGGATTTTTATTTGGCGTATACGGTAGCTTTAGATTAAACCCCTACTCTTCTCTCCCTCTCTCTCTCTCTCCCTTCCTCTCTCTCTCTCTCTCTCTCTCTCTCTCTCTTTTTCTCTGGAGGCTCAGATTAAATCTCCCTTAAAACGGCCGACTTTACGATCCCGGCTGTCTCGAGCAGTTTCTTTCCGCAGCAGTTTAGTAAGTTAGCCGACCGCCGTAAAGTATCACCGATTTATGGCTTCGGGTTACCGAGCCATCTACTTTGAGAAGAAATCAGCTATTCGATTTTCGAATCGATCGTGCGTATATATTGTACGTATACTGTACGTAACGATGTGCGCAATGAAATATGAATTATAAATTATAGTTGCATTTTTTACACATATATATATATATATACAGGGTGTATATAAAGTACGCTAAAAGATTTTAAAGAACTATTGCCCATACAAATTCAAGACGAAAACTTCATATGATCATATACCCCAAATGGCTTACAATTAATTTCAAAGATTTTTAAAAATCTTTTTGTTTTTTCTAAAAATTTCGAAAACCATTCGTTATTTAGATGAAACTTCAAACAAAGTTTCATCAAAATAATTCGAGTAGTTTTCGAAATTTTTAGAAAAAACGAAATTTTTCCTCTAACTTTGCCATCCTGTATCTTTGAAATAAGCCATTTCGGACATATGATTATATAAAGTTTTTGTCTTGAATTTATGAGCAATCATCCCTTAAAATTTTTTAAGGGATAGTACTTAGTATACATCCTGCATGTATATACAAGGTATCTCACAACCATCGTACAATACTTTCACAGTATATTCTAGAGATAAAGTAGACTAAAAATCCTAATATGACAATGTTGAAGTTGCAATAATTTTTTAAATTATAAGTTAACTTTAACTAATTAATAAGTCAAAAACTATTGTAGCTTCTAATATTTTTATATTAGAATTTTTTACTCTATCTCTAGAATATACTATAAAAGTATTGTATGGTGGTTGTGAGACATCCTTTGTATATATACACACACACACACATATATATATATATATATATATAAGTATGTATCCGTAATTTTCTTGAAATCAAGTATAAATCGCTGCTGTGGCGAGAGAAAGAGAAAAGAGAGAGACCGTCGTCCCGGCGAGCTAACTGAAAATCAGCATGGCCGCTTGGAACTTTTTTTTTTTTTTTATAACCGAGCACCGTGTAGCTTTAATATGTACGCTTGTTTTTTCCTTTTTTTTACAGTCGACCGCCCAAAACGTCGTTTAACTCCGAGCACGAATGTACGTGGCGGGTAGGAAAATTGTACGTGGTGGATATAAAACAAGCAGGCATGACGAATGAAAAGCATCGGACCTGAAAGCGAAGCAATTTTAGGTATTGACCTTTTGACAATGCGCAAAGAGGAAGTACCTGCTTTCGTGCGTGAAGCGTGACGCGACTGGCCGCGGCGACAATTAAATCCGTCGAGCGCACTTTCGTTTCATTATATCCTTCCGATCGATATCTCCCGAGCCGAAAAGTAGACGATGATAATGATGTCATTCGGTATTCGCGGTAAATAGTTGAAACTGTATCTAGTGTGGATAATCGGGATACGTAAAGCCATTTATTTATGCAAAGGCAAAAACGGCGATGGTTAATGACAAAATATTTCAACGTGGAATGAACGTAGTTTAATTAACTTAGCGATCGCGTTTCAAAAGTATTCGTTCACGGGCGGAAAATAATATCGCTCGCGTGCAACGCTTTTATCCTGTTAAAAGTGTTTACTGTATTTTTTGAGGTATTTATGTTTTACGCGATACAATTTAAAAATTTGTAAAAGAGCCCGCGCGGAATCCTGTAATATAGAAAGGCCCGCGGTGTATTTAACCAAGTTAACGTATCGCGATATAATTATTTTCTTTACGCACCAAATATGCAAGCACGTTTAACGTAATAACGCGGCTCGGCGCGAGCGAATAATGACGCTACTTATGTTCGTTTTAAGGTAGCTTTCACGCTCATTATAAGCCGCACGGCCACAGGGGAGGATCGTGGCGGAACAAAAACCGCATACCTCGCAAAATTAGCGGAATTTCCGACCGAAAAATATACCGTGCATTTCTTTTGAGGTTTACTAAAAAAAAAAAAAAAAAATGTACCTCGCAGTATTTATGCGGAAAAAAAGAATTCATCAAAATTATACGAAACCGGAAACGCATCCCGGTGGAATGACGTAAAACGGGGAGGTGGATTGACAAACGTTGAAATATTAGTCCGTTATTTTTTTCGCGGGAGGTCCCTCCAGCGTATCGATAACCCGTAAATACATTTCGGCGTAACGGTGTAATTATAGTTTTGCGGTCGACAATTTTCGAGTGCGCTAACCGTTTTCGCTAGCTGGAATTTCGGGAAAATCACGAACGATTCGTAACTATACGAGCATGTTAATATTATTCAAGCCGCGATACATGATAACATGGACTATCTATATTATCGTTGAACTAGCTAATCTCTGATGCGGTAACGTGAATAAATTTCCGGATGATAACGCGAAACGCACCGAAATTTAATGGCGAAGCTTTATCGCGTAAAGTTCAGTAGTTAACGCATACCATGGGGTTTGCCGCATCGCCTTCCACCATTCACGAATCAATTTGGTGAAGTGCTATTTATATTTTAACTAAAGTATTACGGTGGGGGAGGGGGGAGGGGGATGGAAGAGAAAATGGGCTCATACATACATTAATCTTCCACCGTTCGCATTGGTACGCCGCATAGTTGCGCGATCGCGCGAAAACATCGGCGATAAGCTGCTCAACTAGAAATCAGATTGCAGAGACAAGATAATGGCCGGCACTCTAATCGTAGATTAGCTATTCCGTAATACGAAATAATTAACGTTCGATCGCAGATACTGCAGGGGCTCAATTAAATGGACAAGCGCTGCTGACGCAGGCAATTAACGTGCACCGAATGGTGTGCCTTACTGTGTAACGAAGATAATTTTGCCCAATTTTGTCCACTGTTGTGGCACATCGTGCGATACCGTTGCCGTGTGTAAATACAGGATATCGCGAAATCATACAATTTTTCGTCCGATTGTGAATCCGATAATAAGAACTTAACGATAGTTCCAACGTGTTATTTTTTTTTTTTTTTCAGAGATAAACAATTCCAAATTTTCACAAATCAGATTTTTCAGCACGTAGATAAAATCCTTTCATTCCTGTGCGTTCTTTTACCTTATAACAGGATTTTGATTGACATTTCGTACTACGGTCTTTTAAGGTAAAGCGTAAAGCCGAGTAAAATCGTAAAACGTGGGGATCGCAAGTTCAAAGGCCTCGAGAGGGTCGATGTAATAGTAGAGCAGAGTGGAGAACTTTCGATTAATAATCCACTGCACAGACTGGACGCGCCGGTTAGATTCAGAGATTGTTACGGGGATTAAATTTATACCTCAAGAATGCAAAATCAAATTTGCAATTATAACATTAGCCGAGATCTTCCAAGGTTCACTACTGCTTCTACAGTCTCTTTCTCATTTTACTTTCAAGAAATCTGTTTATTTTTTTATAAATTCTACGTGTAATAATTTTATTGACAAAAACATACTGCGATTCTTTAGAAAAGAAACATTTATTTCCGAATTGATAAAATCACTTTGTACGTTATTTATAATAAATTATTTTTTATTACAGAAATTGAGAGTACAATAAGTATTTTATTTTTTATATTACGTTTTATCATTTGTATTACTTTTTCTACTCAATTTCTACAACAAATACATATAAGATAACCTAAAGAGTAACTCACAAAGTAACATTTCCAACCCTGCATTTATTGTAATGAAATAATTGTTGTGGAATTGGAAATTTAATTGGTCGAAAACTGACGATCGCCGCGATTTTTGATCCCTACTGGAAAAGCATTCGTCTGTAAGTTCATGCCTGTAATTCGTCGATAGGTCTACGACGCGTCAAGGAAAATACTGCACGATCCGTTTTAATATCATCCGTTTTACACGTTTTATCCGTTTTACATTTCAATAATTCTATTGACGATTAAACTCCTTTAGAACAACATTTCATATCACGCACACACGCGGGTGATTTATTAGCCAATTGCATGCCTCATAATTCAATCACACGATATTTGAAATCATGTTTTATCTTTACATTAACAATAATGTAGGCGTTTGTTTAATGAAATAATTTGTAAATCAATAAGTGAATTCTCTTTGTAGGGATATCTGTTTTTCGATCTTCCATAATAACGTAAAATTGCCGCGCGAATATTTATATATTAAATTGAAATATACAATTGAAATATAAAATCCTCGTTCGATGCGTCAGCGATTCTGTCGCCCATTCCAAGCGACACGCGTCCGACGAAGACGAGATGCGGGGGATTCGCGAATATGTCGCTGATGGAAATTACTCGTTGTGCCCTGGAGAATTGCACGCGGGATGTCCGACGGTGGGAAGTAAAGTACGATGATGATCGGCGTTGGAAGGCGGATAAACTCTGTTCCCTCTCTTTCCGAACCTTCTCTGACTTCTCTGGTGCCGTATAATGACTAACAATCCCTCCGCACGAGCCGTTGAAACAATGGAAACAATACAGTGATACGAGAAAGCCGGTTTGCATTGTCGGACAAACCACAGACAGGGCTCCTCATTTTCCCTCCTTTGCGTCCCTTTCTTCTTTCTACCCTATTCGTCTGCATCCACCGCGATCTGTGGTACATCTATATATACATATATATATCATTCTTCCGTTCTTCTCCCTGATTCCATCTCACTTTGTGCTATCCAATACCGCACAGTCGTTCGCGTTTTGTCTGTTTCTGCACCCGTGGATATTCCTGACTTAACTTTTTCTTCCATCCTTCTCTTCGTCCCTCTTCGGAAAGCGCGGAAAGAATCGTACGCCGCTGAATAGACGTTGATTCCGGAGCGGAGACTGCTCCCTTCGACGCTTCTTCCGCCCTTTATACGCGCGCCGGCAGCACTAAGGGTTTTACCTTCTCATTCTTCATCGGCAATTAGTCAGCGATGCTAAGTTCGCCGGTGCCGTTATTAGTCGCGCTGACTTTTCGAAATTATGAGGAGTGAAATGAGGAGTGAACGATATCTTGCGCGTTACTCGTCGGCAAAATTTTTCACAGTCTAAAATGTATTACGCGAACGGTTAAAATGTACTATAAAATAATGCATCGTTCGAAATTCGAGAGATTTAATATTTTATTTAAACAAGGAAAATATCTGTGGAGGGAGAGAGAGAAAGAGAGAGAGAGAGAGAGAGAGAGAGAGAGACTTGAAATACATATAGGGAATTAATTGATTTAACCATAACATGACATATTTTTGATAAATTAAATAAAAACACTCTTTGTAGAATAAACTCTCTTTGTAGAAATATCTATTTTTTATTCTCTTTCATTTTTTGTAATAATTTCATTTCAATATAAATATAATCGAAGTAAATTCTCACTTAACGTCCTATTAAAAATATTCATATATGAAGTTGCACATATTTTACAAAAATATCTGTGTATTATAATTTCAAGCTTTTCCAAAGTGCCTACATATTTTTATTTTCATCTTTGTGCGAAGTCCTACATAAAAATCCTAGATATAAGATATCAAATAAGAATATTTATAATATTGTCAAATTATTTCTACTGTACGCGTGACGTCCGGAAGGAAACTATCAGCAGGTTTCTCTTCGAACGACTAATGGCAACTACGTTGTTCCACCAAAGTACCGGGTGCACTGGACGGAACGTGAATAAAAGCGGCACTTGAGGCAAACTAGAGAGAGAGAGAGAGCGAATTCTCGAAGGATGTTGACATAAAACATTATACGGCTGGTCGCCGCGCCCTCAATCTCATCTCGTCTCTTCAACGGCCGCCTGCTAAGAAGCACAAGTACGCGTCTTCGGGGATACGCTTGTGATGATACGTTGAGGGTTGAACGTAGTGTTACGCTACGTTCTAGTCTGTCAACGTATCGTTTACAACAGCCGACTTGATGATCGTGTTCTCTCCCTCTCTCTCTCTCTCTCTCTCTCTCTCTCTCGGTCTTGCTGAATGGTCCCAGAGAGGGTGTGTAGTTGAGTACGTGCCAGAGTAGATGCAACCCTTAGCTACGCATTCGCTCGTCCCTCCACTCACCGTCCATTGTTTAGCTATTTCGATGAGCCAACGTATTTCGAGTGCGTTCGACGTGGCTCGATTCTTGGTCTGTTTCCGTTAATCTGAATCTGACATATAATCTAATAAGAACGTAGGATTTTGCGGAATTCGAGAAGATTTACATGCCGGAGGAACATTGAATCGATCGTACATCGTGAAGTTACGAGAACGCGTATCCATCAACGTATAAATAAAAAAAGAGTAAAGTTCGCGCGATTAATCTTTCTGATATAACGCTCCTGTTACGTTCGTAATCCAATACGATTCAAGAAGAGACGAGATCAGAGATCCGAGATCATATTTCTGATGTATGCCACCAATCCGGGGAAATTCCCGTTAACGATCGAATCGCAAGACGACCGATGTACGTCAGAGGGTTGTACGGACATCGGTGGAATTGTAATGTGAACCGGGGGGGAACTCATGGAAGATGAAGAGTTAACTTTTCATGCGAGACACCTTCCCCACCCTACTCTTCCTCCCGCGGGGAAATGATTACGGAGCTCGGGGTGAATGTAGGTCGCAAGATATATCCAATCGCAGGTCCGCACTGCACTGGCTATCCGGGCGATGGTGGAGTACGCTCAACGTTAAGATTCGAAACTCTGTCGGCTTTGAAGAAAGAGGGGCGGCGAAAGAACGAGAGAGAAAATGAGAGAGAGAGAGAGAGAGAGAGAGAGAGAGAGATGGGGGGAAGAGGGTGAGAGGGTAAGGCAGGAAGTAAATCTTTGCTAGGTACTACAGCTTTTATAGGAGAGAGTCCACGATTTTCTTTTTCGAGAAAACGATAACTTTCCGGATTCGAACGTGCACGTCCGAGAGACGATGCCGCGAGGGTGGGGAATCCGCCAAGCTACTAGAAACGTTGCCTTGGCTTATAGGAGATAAGTAATCAAGATTTAAGCTCGCCAGGCTCGCGTAAGGGAAGAGAATTGCCAACGTAAGCGCTCATCGGAGAGACTCGAACCAAAACAACTTCCGACCTCGCTACTTTCGGCCATACTCGGCTACTGAGAGTACTTTGGACTCGAGCCTGCGTCGGGATAGATAAAAGCACGTAATTTTAGTAAAGCCAAGCCATCTAACTGTGTGTATACGTGTGCGTGCGTATGTGTGTACTTTGACTTGTAAATTTATAATTAGAGTATACAAGCCGATAGTATCGTTGATAATTCATGTCGCGACTGCGACTCGCGGGTGCGATAATAATAATTCTCCTTTTTTTCCCATAACGCTGCATTTGCGTAATTCGCCCCAAAGTTTCGCGCTAAAGTTGAAACTTTACGCTAAAACGCCCCCGTACGCCCCGAAATTCCTAAAACGCGCCGCCTTTGACGTACTTCGATCGCGATTTCGTCAGAAGCACACGGGGAAACACGCCACGAGAAGCGCGCACGTCATTCGTTGCACGTTCTGCAACGTGGATAGTCCGCACTTGGCCGAGCCAGCAGCTTCCAGATGAGCAATGCTGGAGGGAATGCGGAATACATCGGGAGCGAACCGGCATTCCTACTTAAATCAACATAACTCGGGTGATGAATGGTTAACAGGCTTCGGCGGGTGAGGAGGGTGACGGGGGGAGGGGGGAGGAGGGAGAGGGGATCGGGACGTGCAATGCGCTCCATTTATGGAAGCTATTACGGCCGAATTTCAGCGTTAAATGTATGATTTATGGCCGGGCGTATTATCTTCGTTCATGTCCGTCGACGATACAGTGCACGTCCCACCGCTGCTCTTCCGCCTCTCTCTCTCTCTCTCTCTCTCTCTCTCTCTCGCTGCCGTGTGACCCTCCCTTTCCCTCCCCGTCCAGAAAATTACTTCGCATTCGGCCGGTGCGGTGGCGAACGAAAAATCCACCGCCGAGTGTCCATTCGTTGACGCTGCTGCGTGATTAATGCGTTTCTGATTGTTATTCGTAATACTCCAGAATTTATGGCGCATTAGAACGCTCAAAATGAAGCGCGCCCGCGCTGGCCCTCGAAATCGCTCCGTCCGCGTCCGTATACGGGTCCGCGCGAAGAGACTCGCGACAAGTCCGGATTTCGGGTGTTCCGGCCGAGTTTTCCGGGAATTCCGCGAAAGCACGAAGGTGGTAATGGAAATTTTAAGCGTATTTAAAGTTGTATGGCGCGCCGCGGCCCGCGGCGTTGCGAAATGAATAATGAAAAAGAAAGGCGGAAGGCAGATATCCGCGAAATATGTATACGCTAGGCGGAGAAAGGGCGGAGGGAAAGGAGCGGTAATCTTAATTGAATACAGTTAAGCCGCTTTACGTCCTACCGTTAATATATATATATATCTATATATCTAACGTTCGTCCTGTTCCGTGTTACGAAGCAGGTACCTCCGACGCCTCCTACGAAACGCAGGGGCCCAGCTTCGTGACGGAGCCGCCGTCAAGGGTGGAGTTCACCAACGTGAACGGCGGCCGGGTGGATTGCACCGTGCGAGGAAATCCACTGCCAACCGTCGACTGGCTCGCGGCGGACGGCGGCAGTATAACGAACATCCTCGGCATCAGGCATGTCCTCGGCAACGGGACGATACACTTCCCCGCGTTCGAGGCCGAAGCCTTCCGGCAGGATGTCCACTGGGCCATTTACAAGTGCTCCGCCGTCAACAGTGTCGGTGCGGTCGTTAGCAGAGACGTCACCGTCAGAGCAGGTACGTCAACCGAGCGAAACTCCGCCGAGCTCGTTATCTGCGGTCCGCTTCTCTGCATTATTCCCCGTTGCTTCCCGAGACACCGTCGACGTCCTCCTCCTCGTCCTCGTATTCTACGGAGGTCGTGCAGGAGATGAAGACCTCGCGAATGACGCGTGCGCGTGCCTATCCACAGACGATGGACTCATGCTTACAGATTCGATCGCCACTTCTCCGCTCTCCGGACGGTGAGATGAAATTTCCTTCTCGCACACGTTTATGCATCGTATCGGATTATAATCGGCGAACTAAGTAATGGGGCTGTCTCTCCGTCGTGTCACAGCGGAGTCTAGAGGATAATGGAATAACTAGATATTACTAGATTGAAATCGCAATTTGGTATTCCATTGAAAGGTAACGTTATAGAGAAATCTTGGAAATAATCAAGTTATTAAGAACTGTACAATTTACGTTATCGTATTAGACAATTATTGCCGCATCTTCAAAGAATTGTATAGTGTATATTATCGTATTAGACATTTATTGGAAAATTAAAGAGCTTTAAATAAGAGAGCCTTTTCGCGGTGAATTCTAATGTAATAATCAAATAATTGAGCTAATTGATTTTCGATTTAAAAAAAATAGTTTTACTTGTCACAACTTGAGGTTTCAGCAAGTTACATAAATTACTGTGCTTAATAATAAGTATCCTGCACGCAAGGAACATTTTTGCTGAAGTATCTAAAAATTTAAATAGATACAGAAGTGAAAATAATTTTGTTGGATCAACTGTTAAAATAATTATGTAGGACGCTCAAACTGGTTGCTAAAACCGGAAAACTTTTTGCAGCACTACTCATCATGCTTGAGTTCCTAAACAATTATTTTGATGGTCCAACAAAATTATTTTCCGAGCTACATCCAAATTTTTAAGTGCTTCAGAAAAATTGTTCTTTCCGTATACTATGAAAGTGTATGGAGAAAACTTGGAAGTAATCAAGTTATATTCTGAATTATTTGCACATCGTATGTTAAAAATTCCCGGATGGCACAATTCGTTCTGCATATAAATGTTTTATGAACATTTTCCGGAAACTTTGGAATATTCTCAAAAGATATGTGTATATAAAGTAAAAAGAACGTTCTAGGAATATTTGTGTAACATGTTCAATGAGACTGTTTTGTGTAATTTTAAAAAAGTTCATGAGTTATAAAAACAGGCTCGGTTGAATTTGTACCTTCTTTAGTTATACTGTTGAAAGAAGTGTATCGAATGTAATACAAATCACATGTTTCAAACGATCTACTCAATTTTTTCGGTTAATTTAACACAAAATGAATATGTTAGAAGGTTACACAAATATTATGTAATAGAATAAATACAAGAAGGGTAATATTGACACAGTTTGTTAACAAATCGTGGAAGCATTTTTTTTTTTTTAGTAAAATTAACATTTATGTATGTTAAATTAACCCATATTTTATTTATTTATCTTAGAATTTACATTTTAAAACACTTTATTATGTTATTTGTTCACTTACTCATAAATAGTATCATTTCGACAGAAAGAAACGTTGAATATAACACAATATAAAAGTTTAACACAAAATCTTTATATAACATGATCATATTATTTGAAATTGACATTCGAATATGTTAAAAAATTTAATACAAACAGATGACAAGAACGTGAGTGGACTGTTTCCAACATACATATGTAATATTTTTGTGTACAAATTTGGACACAGGACATAGTCAATGTTATGTGCAAGACGTTAAAGAAGCAAGAAAAGATGAAGTTAATTTGATTACAATGCAGAAACATGATTAGCGACTGCAAGATTCAGGCGTGAATTATTACTCTGTATAAGAAATCTTTCCCAAGCAATATTCCTAATAGAATATTTTTAAAACATTCGAAATGTTCAATAAAATTTTAAACGTTTTAGAAATAGTTTGTAAATGTTCAGTGTATTCCCGAAGAAAGATATTGGTATCGATGTATGTAAAATATTCATAGACTAATGTGTTATCTGGATTAAGACAATTGAAGAATTGTGACAATTTATATTATCATATCAGACAATTATCGATTAATTAAATAAAAGACCTTTAAAACGAGCTAATTTTGCGGTGAAATCTCAAGTAATAATTAAATAACCGAGTTAACTTGATTTCCGATTTAAAAAGGTTTCACTGTGTTATACTTGAAGTTTCTAGTATTAGTAAATTAAATAAGTTACTGCAAAGAAATAACGGTTTTGCTGAACTATCGAAAAGTTCAACTAGAGATACAGATCTAAAAATAATTTTGTTAGGCTATTAAAATAATTATGTAGGTCAAACTGGTCGTTAGAATATCAAAACTGTTCGCAGCATTGCTCATTAAGCTGGAGTTTCTTACATAATTATTTTGATGGTTCAACAAAATTATTTTTATATCTAGATATACTGAAATTTTTCGATACTTCAACAAAATTGTTTTTTTTTCACGTGTAAATATTCATCTTGGTATGAATGATAAAATAAGCGTGTGATCTGATTGAAATTTTTGAAATCTATTGAACCAATTCCCTAACGTTTCTCTAAATTTCTTCATGTAAAAGATTTCGCACACAAGAGTCTTCAATATTTATCTGCTTTTTTTTTTTTTTTTTTTTTTTAAGGAAAATAGAGTTTGACAGGCGCGGAGCTGATGGAATATATTAGAAATTGCGTATTGAGCAGCCATGGTACTTAGTTACTGAAATCACGTTAATGGAAAAGAGATCCGTCTACGAATTCTTTTTGCTCGACGACGCGATACCTTCCAAAACTCACGTCTACAAGAGTATCGAAGTAGAAGACGGCGAGAAAAGAGAAAGAGGTAGGGACGGGTAAATGGAGTAAAAGGAGGCCGCGAGGCGCCTTAAAAATAGAGCTTCCGCCAGGTCAACGAACCGGAAGATATCTTATCGACCTAATACGCCCGTAAATCATCGTCGCGTGAACGCAGCCCATACCTTTTCAGATTCATGCCTGGTGCCCGCTGCCGCGTCAGCCCCTAGTATCCGCCTCAGCCATTTCCTTTTTGCTCATCTCCTCCACGGTTTCATCCTGCCTTTTCCTTCGCCCTTCCCCTCGCTGCTTCCGTGCTCGACGCCCGGCTTCAGCTAGCGCTTCCTTCCGTCCTCGAGAAAAATCTTTCGGGCGCGCACGCCCTATTCTTGGAAACAAAATGGATATGATTGCGTGCACGATCGTTCGAGTACGTTGCTAGTTGCCGCCGGAAATGTCACCTTTTTCGTTTTCTCACCACCTCGGCAGCTGCCGCGTGTAATAGCGACATTTTGTCGAAAAAAGAAAAAAAAAATGGAGAGAGGAAGAAGGCGATAGCCTGTCATGGCGGGGTTACTCTGTCTCTGTAAGGAAGATAACTTTCCGCCACTTTAAAAGGAAGCTCCCGTAAGGGGATTGGTTTCTAAAGAAGCAGTTTATGATTCTTCTTTCCATTTTCATACGAGAACCACTTCGTGGCTTATCTTGCTTATTTTTCTAGAGGCTAAAAGATACATTTCTAATGACGATACGTTACGTTCGTTGTTTCCTGTACACACGGAATTCGGCCGAAAAACATCCCATCTCGCGGGAGTAACTTCCATCATTCAGTATTTTCCCGCAGAGTTACGAGACAAACAAGCCATTAGTCTCGTCGTTACTTGACATATTTCATCATCGATCCCAAACGTCCCGAACGATGTAAGGCAAACGACATAAAAGATGACGAGAGGTGGCAGAAAATAACTGCCGCCAGGGCATCGTTGCAAGAAAGTTCAAGCTCGGGAATATGGAGTATTTTATTCGAGAATACGCGTGCTACCTTATGTGACATGACTTGCTGTACGCATAATAAGCTGAAAAGATATAGAAAAATTCAGTTCTATCGGTACAGTGAGGAGTCGTATAACGAGAACCGGATAACGAATACCATTTTGCAGATATTGGCGTTCGCCTTCGCTGTTTGCCTGTATTCATCACGGATTCGTGTTAGCTCGGGGGCAAACTGAATTTCGTATTCAGCTCGAACAACTCGCAGAACTCGTTATTTATTTCGTAGAATAGAAATACAACAAAGTGGACGCGACTCGAGAAACACATTATGTACCTCGAAGATTCGGCAGCCGTTGTTTACTGTTCGCTCAAATGATACGCATACATAAAGTACACGTACATACTAAGCACAAAACAAACGTTACACAACGATATTACTTTGCGAATATATGATACGTACGACGTGTGTCGCCTTACACCGAGAAAATGAGTAAGTTTAACGACCGCACTAGACTCTTTTATAAAAACTACCGGGAGGAACCACGTCGCTCGCTTTTACGAGACGGACTTTTACTCACGTTTTCCACCTCGTGTCGTGTTTCTCAGCTTAGTAGTTTATTGTTTAAAAATAACTGGGATATGTCGACGTTTTTTATCTTTTGACTACGAAGATTATTATTATTTATTGGTATTAAATAATACTATTTAATTCGTCTGTTTTTATTGAAGCAGAATCTGAAGGAATTTATTATAGAATTTATATTGTATTAAGGAAGAAAGAAAAAAATTATTATAATATTTCTTTTAATAATTCATTATTAATACATGTACAATTTTTATTTTGTTTATTCTAAATTAATTACATTTTTATTTAAGAGCGCGCGAATACAC
>NW_017305474.1:1100368-1109898 GCF_001594115.1 Trachymyrmex septentrionalis
GAGCTCTCTCGACCTTAAAACATCGCTATTTGTTAGACTTGTGGATTCGTTGTCCCGTAAGCACGTCGTTATGAGAGGTTCCCTTCTCGATTCTTTTGCATAAAATCTGACTTGTCGAAAAAGCGCGGTTTTCGTTTCTAGTGGATGATTCGTAGGAAGGACGGATGTGTGCTCTCTGATGGGAAGCTGGTCGACGTTGCTGCTTTTGCGCGTGGTATCTTCTTCTCTGTCTCTCACTCTTTGATTCTCTTCGTCCTTTCCCTCCTTTTTACATTCCCTTCCGCTATCTCTTTTCTCTGCTCGTTTCATGCTTTGTAAATATTACCTGCCACGAGACGTCTGCCGAGTTTATGTTCAGCTTGGTTGCCGCGTAACTGAGAGAGCCGAACGAGCGATATGCGGGGAGAGATAGAAAAGGATGGCTGTTGAGGGGAAACGTAACTAGAAAGGATGAGAGAAAGAGAGAGGGAGAGAGAGAGAGAGAGAGAGAGAAAGAGAGAAAGAGAGAATGGTAGCATTCGCAGAGGGCAAGGGGATGTGAAGAAGGAGGAGGTGGATGGAGTACGGGCAAACTCACTGAGTTTTTACCCCATTCTGAAGTCTGAGTGCCTCGCTCCGCTGACTCTCGAAACGGGTTGCGGAGGCAGAGAACCCAACGCACCACCACACCACAGCGATTCCCTGGCTGCCGCCACCACCATCGTCCTCTCTTCTTCTTTCGTTATTTCTCTTCTTTACTTCTCCCCCTTCTCTCTCTCTCTCTCTCTCGCACGCGCGCGCGCGCGCGCGCTCTCTCTCGCTCTTCCTACTTGCCTGACTGCCTTCCATGTTCTTTACAACCTTATTCCATCCACCTCTTAGACATGCCCTTACCAACCTTTCAGCCGAGCCCATCAACTTACGTGGGCTGCCGGGTCAGGGGCGAATCGCGACATGAGATTTTGGATAAGACAGCCTTTTGGGATTTTCTACTCTAGCCATATTGTGCCGTCTCGTTTCTATCAAACCTGCATTCTCGTTAGTCATGCAAAGTCAGCCGCGTAGAAGTGACAGTAGTTAAACAGAGAGTGACGTGATTTATCCAAAGAAGCTCGCGTTATTCCATGTTTCTCATAAATTACTTTCTTCTTTCCTTCTAAACCTATCATTGATGCGAAACTAATAACTTTTCCATAAACTACAAAGTTTCTCTAACACGGATTACATTAAATTATTCGCTTGACGTGAAAGATTTAATTGTAAAGGTACGGTACGATATGAAGGAAGCTCGCGTTTAGTTTTTATCTTTTTATTTACTTAGCAAGAAATGACTAAAAGCACATAGTAAATCTGAATAATTTAACATACGTGATCGTTTCCGGCGAGGGCCTTTCTCGTAGCGTCGAATATTCCGCCATTGTCCGTCCCTCGTGTTCCGTTATTCTGTGCAATTATTATTAAATTTCTAGCAAATTAACGAAGGCTATTTGTTACTCATTTTATTAACTGATCGTGTAAATTTAACATGCGGATACGCGCAGTAAATGTATCGCGTGTTTACCCGCAAACGTGCGTTAAACAGATCATTAAGTGTAGAGAGAGAGAGAGAGAGAGAGAGAGAGAGAGAGAGGGGGGGAGTGAGAAGGAGGTACAATTACGCATGTCCGCACATACACATTTACGAAAACTCTAATTAGAAGCGGCATCGAACGTTGTTGAAAATGTGGTAAATTGTCCCACGTTATACCATTTTGGTTCTTATCGGCAAACGTGTATCAAAGTGAATTGTAATGTCGTGCGGTTGCGGCACCATTAACATTTACGTTACGTTCTTATGGTTCCCGGAACCATAGTATATGGATACATGGAGAGTGGAACTTATCGTTACGTGTTGCAGTGGTAAACCAACGTTACGATCCGGAAGTGCAAAATCCCAGCGGCTTCCTCGGCAACAACGTGCTCATGCGCTGCAACGTGCCCAGTTTTGTTCGCGATCACGTCACGGTCACGTCTTGGCTCCAAGAACCAGTCTTCAATATTTATCCCTCCACAATGGGCGGTAAGTAAATAAAAAAAAAAAAAATAAATAAATCGAAATAATATATACGTAGATACTATTTATATCACTTTTCAATAAGAAACGAGCATGTGTAATTACTCTAAAATGGAATATAGAATTATTCTATTTAATATGAAACAGGAGGAATTGAATTATTCTAAAATTACAGTTACCTTTTACCGCGCACGAATATTGGGTATTGTCGTGTAAATTAATTATATCGCTGGAAAACAGGAGTTATATTGCATGACGTCATCTACGTGCGCGCACGTATAAACACGTAATTTCCTTCCGATCAATTTAGATTTCCATGATGATAGAAACGTAATTCAAACCTCCTCCTCCCCACCCCTCCCCGTCACGCGCGTGTTGTTATAGATGGCAAATATCATATGCTGCCGACCGGCGAGTTGATGATAATCAATATTACGCGAAGCGACGCGCAGATGACGTATCGGTGCAGAACGCATCACCGGCTAACTCAGGATACCGTCGTCAGCAGCAATGTAGGGCGGCTGCAACTGACTGGTGAGTACGTCATAGATTTTTTTCCTTGTGCACCCGGGACACCCAGGCTTGCTTTGCTTAATCGAGTTATTTTGTGAGGGAGAATTCCTTGATCAATTTTATTATTGTACCCGGTGTTTTTCCCGTATAATATTATATAGTTAAAATGTATCAGAGTATTGTACATAATTTAATTCTATCAAATTACTGTTTATAAATTACTGTCTAAACCATAACTTATTAATATTCAGAATGATATTATATTATGTTTATAATTTAAAAAAATAGGGAAATTAATTTGCAAGCATCAAATTAAAAATTAAAATTTTATTAAAGTCAAATTCGCCGGAAAAAAGTTAACAAATTTTAATTAACAGAAAATACGATGATCTTATTATTTTACATATTATTTTCGATTATTTTCTCTCCTTTATTTCGTGGAGAACTACTTTCTATCGCTCTAATTACTCGCGAAAACAATAGTTCGATATTTTCCTCGAGGTAATATCGGTTTTAAACTAGTCTATGAAATTGTTATATTCAAACATATTATGTTAAGAAGTCTATTCGTTTCTCTGGATACTACAGATGCAATCTCATTATTCTTATTATGTAACTATCTCGATTCAGGATTAATTAGTTGGCGGTAAATGGGTTCGATTCCGTTCGGTCGTTCCATCATAGTTTCAAATACAAAGATGAATTTATTTCGACAATTATTAAATTTTTCGAAAACGTAAACAGAGCAGAAGCCTTGGATATCCGTTGTGCTTGTCGAACGGTAAATTTCCGTTCCGCCTCGAGCTGAACGTATAGCGGACGTATGGCGGAGTTTAATTAAATGTTTACTTTACCTGAACCCGATTCGATCGATATCGCAGCAATTATATTTCCCATTTTTTTCATTTGGAATGAAAGCAACTAAAGAAGAGCGGCGAAAAGGGAAAATTTGTCCCACAAATTGAGAGCAGCGATACATCTGCGTTATTGGAATTTTTAATAAAAATAAAAGTTTCGGAGCTCGCAAAAGTGCGTAATTATACACGAATATTTATTTATATTATAAATATCGCCGACGTGAGTCGCCATTTAATTAATCTCCGCACGATCGAAAAAAGGGATCGTCAAGCGTCAAGGCATCATCATACAGAGTAAATAATTAATTCCAGGGGGCATCGTCCTCGTTTTTTACGCTATTGCAATTTGTTCCCTATCGTGTCGAGCACATTAACTCGGATCTTATCTCGCGTTAGCGGAGTGGTCGCTGGGGATGAAAGAAGATAAAAACAGTGCGTTTAACGGCCGGCGTGAGATCCATCCAAACGACTTCTTCGACAGAGTCGCGCGGTCGATGTTTAATTAGATAACAGTTAAAGAAGCGATGACAGTATGGTCTTATGTTACTAAGAACTGAATAAATTACTGAGAACTGAATAAATGAGGGCGAAGAGAAGATAGGACGAAGGAAGTTACCCCCGAGTGGTCCCGCTAATGACGTTTCCCTTCTTCGTAGGATGTCACATCGCGTTCGAAATTAAGTGGAACTTTAATCGCATCCGCACGAACATCGAGGGAAATGCAAACCATTGTGCTTACCTTTCCTATCGCAATATCCATCGCGATGTAGCCGACCTAGTGACGACAATTCTTCCGGGATCATTACAAATACAATACATTATCCGTCTGTGTTGTTCTTATTTAATGTATGCGATTGAAATTGATATCTAATATATGACGAGAAAACTGAAATAATGTTTATGATGGAATATTGATCGTACTCTTTTATCAAAGTATTCTCATTGTAAAGTCCCCTCGCCGTCTTCCTATAGACTATATTCTAGATTTTCTAAAACTACTAGACGGAAAAGAAAAAAGAGAGATAGAGAGAGAGAGAGAGAGAGAGAGAGAGAGAGAGAGAGAGAGAGAGAGAGAGAGTGTATGTGTTCAGAAACTTTAAAACTAGGAGGATCTCCTGTGACATCGCAAATTTCGGAGGACGTGCGACTTATTTAAAGTTTCTCGTAGGTTCGAACAGAGCTGTGATTTTATGCGGTCGCTTACTTTCTGTTCTTATATTATACTTGCAAGTAAAATTCTCCATGTTGCATTTGTAAAACTGCCCCGATCCCATAGACGCGCTTCGAATAATAATGTCAATTAATTAACACGGTTATTGCAAATTTTGGCAAGCTTCATCACACCGCGTTTTAATAAGCTGTTGTTGAAAGAGTTTCTCAATTCGGAAATTAGCTTGGCTAATATAACACGATTTAACCAGGTACGACATGTTTGAAATCCATAATCAGCAGGCCGCTTTGGTATACTTCTAATCACACAAATATTTCCAACAAACATCAATTAATTATCGCCACAATTCGCTCGTGAGTTAATTACCTCATGTATCATTCGACGGCTTGCCAAATAAACGATATTCGATGAAAGCCTAGCAGCGATACAGGCAGGATAAATATTTGTCCAAAGTGAGTTGCGAACGCAGAAGGGAACGAATAGAATTAACTTAAAAAAAAAAAAAAAAAAAAAAAAAAAATGCTGCTATCAACCGCTAATTTCAGGAATAGCTCGGGTTCTTTTTACATTTCCAAATTTTACACAATACAAACAGAATAATATTAACACAAAATAATATGAATTGTAATACAACAATTACTATCGCATCAATATAATTATTCGGTAATTATTGAAATAATATATGATATTATATATGTATACATAATAACAACCATGAAACAATTTAAATTGCAGCGTATCATCGATAATGACGATTAAATGACGTTGTATAATTTAATGCTATCCTTGAGAGAAGAATGAGATGCGGGATAGAACTACGGGAGGAGAGAAACGCATAGCCGTTTGTGTGCCGCCGCATAATCAGGCAAGAAAAACCGATTCGACGTGCCCGAGCAAGAATATCTCGGCGAACGTTAAAAAATTCACGGGTTTCAATTTTCCAGAAACGTACGCGTTCGCGCTCGTGCACTCGTAATAAAGTCGGCCCCGCCGTGCTGGATATCTTCCGTCGTAAGATAGAAATTTATGCTAAGCGCACTTAGGTAGTTAATAACTTAATAATGAAGTTCAGGAGAAATTTGATCGTTTGCATATTTCGACGCGCGCCTTCGGACCGTCGGTTGGTATATACCCTCTAAATTAACCAAAATCTCGATGTACAGTAGTTTTCCCGGAGTAATGAGGAAACTTTTCGGCGCATTATCCGAAGCGAGCGTGTAAATCCCAGCAGGAGACTCGCCGGAAAATTCAGAGAGCCGGCGTATAAAGTTAACATTTATCGCGCAATTTCGGGGAAAGTAATAACGCACGATCGTGAAACGATTCCGGTACACAATTCGGCGATACACACGAGTAGTCGTAGAGCGTATCCGTGTGTCTCTTCATTCACGGAAAGAACAGTTTTGTTGAAGTATCTAAAAACTTCAGCTAGGATGCAGATCGGAAAATAATTTCGCTTCGTCTATCAAAATAATTATGTATAGGAGGCTTAAACTGGTTGCTAAAATATTAAAACTTTTGCAGCATTTGCCGTCAGCGTCCGAAATAATTATTTTGACGGTTCGAACGAAATTCTTTTCAGATTCGAAATGAAACTTGTAGATACTTTAACAAAGTATTATTCTTATCGTTTAATTAGATCTCGATATCTGAATTCTTCTTTTTGTAAACCTAGTCTCTTACGAAAATCATTGAATTTCAGAATTGTGGCAGGAAATTCAAATTACAATAGAATATGGAATTTATATTATCGTTTAATTTTGTGTACTTGAATTTTTTTTTTTTTACTTGTTCTCTGAGATCTGCATTCTGAACGTGATCGTTCAGATCACTAAATTCTTTCTCTTTGGTAAATCGAAGAACCTTAGAAGTAATTCTTCGGTATTGCACTGATCAAAACGTCAGGTATAACGTTACAATTAATTAACACTAACATTGTTATTACTCGCATTGACATTTGCTATTAATTTTAATCATATTGGGAAATGCAGCGCGAGGCAGCGCGCATATACAGTTACTGTATAAACGTATCTCGACGTAAACGATAAATGTTTTTGTCGCAACGTACAAGAGGTATGTATGAACGCTCGCGGCGAGTATTCGCCGCCGTAATCCAGCGCATTAATTCCCCGTTAAATGTAACAGCACGTATGTGCGATGCTGTCCACACATCATTTGATCGCGAAATAACACACGTGCCGAAGAGGAGGGCACTTGAGTATCTATGGACGAATCAATAAACCGCGCTGCATTTCTACCGCAGATATGCGCGGGGGCTAGATTGAGTGGCTTTATTTTAACATAGCCACGGCGATATAAAAATACCTGCATTTGTAATTGGACAAATGGAATAATTGTAGCGCGCATCGTGTTTGATGTGTCATTAACCGTGCGTATTTTCATTCTTGCTGCGAACGCAAGTAACCCCCCACGTATTTAATTAATTTATGAATTTTCATGCCGTGTGTAAGAAAAATCTGAAATTTCGAGCGAGGCGAGATTATTGTGGGCGGAAGTACGCTGAATTAGGAACGCGAGCGATTTACGCGATACAGTTTCGGCCGAGTGCTAGCGAGAAATATTGTAGCCGTATGCAAAAACTTAATTAACAAATGCGATTTAATTTTTATTTTTTTAATTGTTACTTTTTTTTTTTTTTTTCATTTTATCGCGAACACAGCGGCAATCGCATTCGTATGCGATGTTGCATACGAATTTCTTTTTTTTTTTTTTTTTTTTTTTTGACGTAACGTTTTAATTTATCTCAACGCAGACTGATGCGGTCTCAAAAAGAAAACAAGAAAATGTTACGAAATTTCGTTAATGCTCGGCGCAAGTTCCGCGCAGGAGTTCGCCCCGACGTTGCCGTACGAGCGAAACGTAATTTTTCCGACGTTTTGGATAGCGCGTGACGTAATTTCAAATTCTCGCCAAAGCGCGGAGATATATCGTCGTTATCTAACGTGGTTCCGCTTCATAGTGCACCATGTCGTAAGACGTGGCGTTATCTGCGACCATAACTCCCCATTAAACGTCGCGCTGGATGCGTGCGCGGAGTCCTGCCCTTTTTTTTTTTCTTTTTGTTTCCTCCACACCCGTCTCTCCGCCGCCCCGAGATCCCGCATTTCCTTCCCTCTCCGCGGACAGTAACGATTTATGAACATATTTTCCGCGTATCACGCGGAAACAAACTTGCCCGGAATCGATCCCTCGAACGAGCGCCGGCGACCCAATAGCGTCCCGCGATTTAATCTTCGATTTTGTGCTATAATTGAATCTACGCGCACCGCTTGTTTCTATTTTCAGAAATTCGAGGCTCCATGCCGCCTATAATAAATGAGAAACTGGTGTACATGTCGGCTCGTCTAAAGGACACCGTCGTGATCCCTTGCGTGGCCTACGCCAATCCCACCCCGACTAACAGGTAAGACTTTTTTCGATACGATTCACCCACATTTCTCTCTCTTGTTAATATTATTGTAGGTCAATCAATTATTAATTTCATAGATTTATTAATGTCGCTTATTAATATTATAGATAGATCAATAAATTATGTTTAATTCTCAATTAAATTTATATTATTAACGAAGCGTATTTGCGAGGTAGAGATCGATTCTTTCCGCGTATGCGTGTATACACCGGATATTTCTGCAGAACGTCCGAGTTTTTTCACAGTAGTATTATATTACCAATTTCGTTATTCCCATAATTAGATTTTAAATAGCATTTTTTTTCCCGCGGCTCGCAACCTCGTTCCTCTTCTCTCATCCCCCTTCCTTGGGGAGGGCCGACGTTACGCTCAGATACGCAATTAAACGGTAAGCAGGCATTTACTTTTGCGCCGTGGCCCAACAATGCTGTTAAGTAATCTGCATACAAAGTATGGTACGCTGCGCTTGAATTAAAGGCGATGCTTGAAGATTAAACAAGCCGCTTCGCTAACATCGCATACGTCGCGATTGTGAGATAGCGCTCGCGAAAATCATATATAACGCGACGTCCCGGTGCGAATGGCAGTTAATAATGAAGAGCGACGCGTATACGATAAATATTGATGATCCGATGATATTAGAATGAAACGGACGAGAGACTGGCGTATATTGAGTTTCAATCGCACTTCCGTTTTCGTTACGCAAGAATATGGAGCGTAAAACTAACTGTGGGCAATTATCGGTTAAAGCCCGTTCACGTTGAAAGAATGCGCCTCGTGCTATCTTCATTGGCTCTGCCAGGCACAGGAAACATCGTGTAACTTCTCCACGGAGGAGTTAACGTTTCACGTTAATGCCATTTTTCCAAGAGGAATTAAAGAAGACGGGCGAATGTAGTTAATTGGATGAAAATTTGTATAAAACCTTTGTTACGCGGCAACTCGGCGGGAAATAAGGATAAAAGCAAAGGTAGAGACTCATTATCTGAAATAACACGTATTACAGAATCAAACCGCACGCGTGCGTTTAATAATATTTTGCTCTCGCGAGAGCGTTTGCCGCGTACGACAGCGCGAGGTGATGAGGAAATTGGAATCTTCGTGCAGACGGACGAATACGCGGGCGATGCTTACTCGCTACTAGACACGCCTGTGTCTCTATTTTCCTTATATTAATGCTAATTTTAAACATAGATCCGCGAAACGGAATATTTCGCGCAATGTCAGCTCCACGCGCGGGAACGCCCACGCGAGTTCATCGACATCGCGGGCACCGCTAGTCCTGGAAGACCGGAGGGTAGGCGAACCGAGAGGTGAACGAGAAAACAGTTATGAAACGAGGATTTTCTTCTCCCCTGCGCTCCGGCTATTAAATATTACGTTAACTCTTACGGATACCATCCTTTTCCCGCTCGCGCGCATATTACTCGCGGATGTATTACATTTACGTTCCTCGCGAGGAACGAGGAAGAAACGGCAAACAGGCTTTTCAAGCCTGTTGATTATCTCCAGGACAGAAAGGATCTT
>NW_017305474.1:1109998-1113918 GCF_001594115.1 Trachymyrmex septentrionalis
CGGCAAATGGTAACAGGCTTTTCAAGCCTGTTGATTATCTCCAGGACAGAAAGGATCTTGCTGTTCTAACCTCATTTTACATCCCAAAGAACGCATCAAATTAAGAGAAAATCAAAATGACTTGATTTTAATGTCATGAAAGTCAAAATGACGATTTCTTTTTTGTTACAAAATTTGACTGTTTATTGATACGTTAAGAGTCAAAGTAAAGTACATTTTGATTTTTTTCTCGACTTTTGTGCGTTCCTTGGGAATTGCGTAAGTCTCGAAATACAATAGGTGTAGTAAGCTTTAAGAAATTGACCAATTATAGTCGAGTATTCTTCTCATATTCGACTGTAATTGATTAACTCCTTAAGGAACGTAATATCAGTTGCACAAGTTCAAATGGACACCATCGCGGTGCTAGAAAAAAAAAATTGAAATACTCCCTAGGGTGAAAGTCAGTGTGAGTGGGCAATTGCAATAGTGTGCAAGTGAACCGCTCCCTTCCTTAAGGCTTAACGCTTACTACATCCGTTGTATTTCAGGAGTAAATTGTAAGTGATTCTAATAAAAGACTTGATTAATCACGATCGAAATGTAAGAATAATATTTAATTGTGATTGATCGATTCTTATAACTACGCTTACGCGATTTGGTAGAAATGAACTCTACAGTAGTAATCAAAACGCTTAAAGAGTTTTGTCGAGACGCGAAATATCAATCCGTGTCAGGATCGCGACTCACATCGATGCAACACTACGGAGAGAGCGATGAGAGGCTCTACGAAACTTGTTGCGTGGTGGGGAGCGTGTTATTACAGCGGATTACGCGATTAGCAACTAGTTTGGTCCCATCATTGATGCCGCGAGCACCATGCGGAGGATCGGTGTAATCAAACTCGGGCCAAATAGAAACACACGGTTATCGCCGTGTCGAGTAGCGAGATGCATTTAAATAATTATGGATGAACGCGAAAATCGATGAACGCGAGTCGTTTAAGAGTCATCTTAAAGAGTCTGTGCTCTCTGTCGCTTCTCGCTTCTATTTTTGATGAGAATCTTCGCTTTCTCTCTCTCTCTCTCTCTCTCTCTCTCTCGCTCGCTCGCTCGCTCGCTCGCTCCTGATTCCTCACGCGAAAATATGAAATGAAAATTTTAAACGTCGCCGGCAGAACATATCGACGGAACTTTGATCGTAAAATTTGTAGAATCGACGCGGATATGGAACGATGTGATTCGCGGTTTGTGTGCACGCGCACGCGTGCGTGTATACACGCGCGCGCGTGCGACGCGTGTAGAGCCGCCAATCTACGCTGGCGCGACGATAGTAGCCGGGGGGATGAACGAAGATAGTCGGAAGATATATAGACGTCGGGAGGGCTGTATGGGTAGCGCAAACAAACCGACCGCTGATTACAGAGACTGCTTCTGACAGCCCATCAAATATTCCGCATTTACGTATACGTCGACGTCACTGAGTATTCCATGCTTGTGTTCATCAACCGCGCGTTCCCTCTCACCGGTCCTCCTCCAACCGCCCTCTTCTTCCACGTCGGTTCCCTCCTGCTCCTCCTCTTCTAGTCGTCTCTTCTGTAGGTTGATTTAGCCGACGGAAGAGAGCTGCGGGGGATGGAAAGCTAGAGAAGCTGGAGATAGGGATAAGGGATATGGAAAAGGAAGAGAGAGAGAGAGAGAGAGAAAGAGGGGCAGACAGAGAAGAAGAAGAGAAAGCTGAAGCAAGTAGAGAGGACAAGAGGATGGAGAAGACGAGGATAGAGAAGATAAAGACGGAGAGAGGAAGAGAGTTTGAGGGTTCGTCGTGGCGCGGAGTCTTCCATCTCTCCGGGTTCCCTCGCACTCGAGCATCCCCGTATCCCATCTCCTACCCTCGCCAATTTCCCTTCGTAAATTCGATTATCTATAGGTATACTCCTCATCCCTATGGCTCCACTTCTGCTTCGTTGCCAACACGGCCGCCATATCCGTTCCTATCCTCTTTGGCCGTCTCCTCATCGTCATCTTCCTCATCCTCGTCGTCGTCATCGTCATCGTCGTCGTCGTCGTCGTCGTTGGCCTTCTACGTCTCCTCCCGGATGCGGAGTAAGCAAGACCCAGGGACCACTGCGCTTTAACGGATTTCTAAATCACGTGGGGCCGATCATCGTGTAAAAGCGAAAGAGAGAGAGAGAGAGAGAGAGAGAGAGGGGGGGGGCGGGGGTAGAGACTAAATCGAGAGAGTTCCGTGAACGCGAGAGGGATGCCAGGGCTAATGGCGCGTTACGAGCAATCGCGGAAAGATGAACTGGCTCCATTCGGTCCCGATAAACTTCCCGTAGAGCGATAAGGGATCTTGAATTGGGATCGATTTAAATATCGCCGATATTCAGATAGCTATATTCGATTTGTATAATGAGTAATCTCATTTAATTAGACTGATTTATTTGAAATATTGATAGCGGTTTTACATGTTAATCGATTTAAGCGAAGGGGTTATTTAAGCAATATGTATACTTTATATTATTAAAGCGGGGATAACAATTATCTTTTATATCTTTATAACTTATTTAATTGAGATACGGCAGATTTGATTGGGATTTTCTTTTACATTTGAATTCTGTTTTTGCACAATATTTAAAAGCAAGTTTTACATTATTAAAGAAACAACGTTATTTTCAAGTTATTTAATTAGAGCGCGGAGAGTGCACATGTTTGAAATTTATTCGCGTCATATTAAAAATTCATGTCAATCCGGTTATACAAATACATATGCAAGTTCGTTAAATAGTCGACGCGAACGGATTCGGATATCGCAAAAATGGCGGCAGCTTGAAATTTTTATTAGTGACTCCGTTGCGAGACATTGGCGTCGTACCGAAGGGTTATTGATAAGATGATAGAGGGGGAGGGAAATTATCTCCGTCGAGATTTATATACTTCCCGTTAGAGCGCTTCCCTATATACTATAAAATCCATCTCTCGCGCGTAAACTCAATAATGTACATGATATGCAAATAGAGAATAATGCCAATAAATCTCTTTAATGTCGCTTAATGCCACGAATTAATTGTAAAAGATAGACTATTTTGTCTGGATTAACATGTTCTTGCGCGGACGTCGGTGCGCATTTCGCATCGTACTGACCAACGATAAGGTCAAAGGTCGCGCGTGCTCGCCAAGGATCGATTGGATTATCCTGTTTGCCGAGACTGGCTTAAATCGAGACAGCACGGGCTCTCCGAATTTTCAATTAAGACGAACACGGAGAGCTGGCGAAGTTATGCGTGATCTCGTTTCGTGAAATTCGCAAGGGATCGATCTACGGAGTTGCGCTATATTCGCATAGTTATGCAATAGCATTATAGCATGCATCTCGGCAAAAATTATCTTTACGCGACGTTATCCTGAATTACAGTGCGAGAATGTAAGAATGTTTCCACTTGACTATATTTCATTGGAAAATGTGGTCCTAAAAATGGAAAAGTTAAAACACAAGATGGAATATTGATCTTAACATTACATGTACGAAGCAAAGCTTATTTCTGTGTGTAAAGCATATTTACTAATACCAGTAGAGAGACTTGCTAATATTAGTAAAAAGACATGTGTAGATGTAAGTATTTCGACTCTCTAAATTCTTGGAGCGTAATCTTACTCTAAAGAGTGAAAGCTGAGTCAGTCTTGGAAAAGAGTGGCTCAATTTTCAGTCTTTAAGAGTGAGATTTCACACTTCAGAGTGAGATATACTCTAAAAGTTTCAGAGAGGGCACATACGTCATCTTAAGTTTAATTGCGGAATGTCCTTATGAAAATATCAGCAATTTTATGAGTAGATCTATATTTTTACGCTGTGTTCTAAATGTTAGCGAAATGAAAATAATTTGAACCCAGATCGGTAAAAGTTTCTATTGTATGTTAACTTTGTTCTAGTGGTATATA
>NW_017305474.1:1114018-1117629 GCF_001594115.1 Trachymyrmex septentrionalis
TTGGTAAATATTAAATTATTCAATTCACAACTCAATTTTACTGTAAAAAACATTGTTCATTATTAATGTATAAATGAACGTGATTTTCGAGCTTTGCTATATTTCAATGATAGGAAAAATAACTATAATGGAAAAATTCTATTAACTGACTTATAGATGCAAGGAAAATTTTCGAATCTTTTTTCAGAGCTTTTAGTCTATGTCTGTATCTTGTTACCGATGAATATTTTATTGACAATAAATTATAATATTTAGTAATATTGTAAAACTGTCATAAGTTTTTTCATTTTTATTAGCATTTCATGTTTGACCGTACTTGTCTTTTATATAGTTTTTTCTACTTAATAAATTTTATTACAATTTGATATTTGATTTCTTAAGTCCGTAATTTTAATCCACCAATTTTTATGTTTCGCTCTCATTTTTCTATAGAGATTTTCTAAATCTTGAAAAATAACTAAACAATAAATACTCCATTGATAAAAAAAAGAGACCTTAAAGGGTTAACGATACTCGCCGCAGCTATTTGAATAATCATACTGATGAAAGTGATGAATATCATTAAAATGCATGTCCTTGAAAAGTGAACGTTTTGAAAGCGTGCCAGGGTACGTATCTCGTCGCGCCGTACATGCGTGTATAGAAGCAGAAATACGGGAATATAGCCGCGCGGTATGGATATACAATAGCAAGGGGAAATGCATTCGGTCTTTCCCGATGAAACAATAGTTATTTTGTGGTAAGCGTGTGCGGCGAGGAGATACGGTTTCGGACAGGCACCGGCGTGCATACATGAGCGCAACGTTTTCGAAATCTCTCTCGGTAAGTTGTGTAGTTAGAGGTAACTACAATAATAACATCGTCGCTTTGACGAGCGCGGGAAATGGTGAATTTGCATACGCATTCTGTTGAGAACACGCACATGTGAGTCGCGCGGAGCGATGCGAATGCGGCTGAGTTTCTGCGAGTGTCTGCCTACACCGTCGATGCCTTTCACTTGGTGGCCGCCTGATAATGACGGTCCTTGAAAATGGAATCGAATCGAATTGAAATACAGAATATGACGGAGAATCCTGTTTCTGTTTTTCTCGCGTAGGTGGTACTACAATAGGAATCAGAGGGAGGAACCGATCGAGGAATCGTCGGGCCATTACGTGGTGCGTGACGGCTCCTTGATTATCCAGAGCGTCGAGGAGAGTGACGCCGGCTCTTACATGTGCACTGCCAGCAATTCTGAAGGCAGCGAAACTTTGGAGATCAGACTAACAGTGTCTGCACCACTGAGTGTTCACGTGCAACCGGCGATACAGACGGTTGATCTGGGGAAATCCGCCTATCTGGTAATCGATCATTGTTCAATATCGATTTATATCCGAAAATAAATAACGCTCGCTTAATCACGTAGGAATAAGTTGGACAAAGAAAGGGAAGAATGATATTTCGAGGGATCTAATAACGCGAAGGGTAGAAAGATAAATAAATATTATAAGCCGATATTTAAATTCTCTTATTTCAAGATCATCTTAATTTTTCGACTTCCATGCTAATTTTCCAAACATAAGTTCTTAAGTCGGACGAGCGATGACCCTAAACAATTTTCTATACAATAGGAAATTTATAATGTTAACAATTATATTATAATTTAGTAAATAAACAAATTAATGCGTAAATATAACCAAATGTCATTATTTTTATTTATATAGGAAAGCTATAATTATAAAATAAATGACAAAACAATTATTGTAGTTCTCGTATAATACTTGTTTTTGCGCAACTGTAAAAATAACGTAAATTTTATTAAATTGATATTAATTTTTTTAAATTTTAATTAAAAATGAGAGAGAGAGAGAGAGAGAGAGAGAACTCTTTAAAGTTATATATTAATATTCCCAAGAGAGGTGAATGGCTCGCTCCAAGTAAATAAGTTATATCTTTTTAAAAATTGTATGTGTACATAATGCATCTATTTGTCTCAAACACAAAAGCTCAGAACTTAAAAATTAATTAGAAAAATCCACAAAAGTGAATAGCTCGCTCCAAGTCAATAAGTTATATCTCTTTAAAAATTGTATGTGTACATAATGCATTTATTTGTCTCAAACAAAAGTTTAGAACTTAAAAATTAATTAGAAAAATCCATAAAAGTTCTAAAAATTTTATAGTAAAATTATTCTGTAAAGATTTTATCATATTTTTGAAGCGAACAGCTCGCTTCGTCAGGAAATCGAAAAGTTAAATAAATTTTAAAATATATGGTTCTTTAAATTAGTTTATAACAACTTAAGACTCTCTCTAAATATTTAAGACGGTCTAAAATATAAGAACTGACTGAATATCTTATAGACTCTCGAGAAACCTACTTTAGAGATCAATTTAGACAATCTATAATTCAAATTAAATTTTCGAAATTCATTTATAATAAGGAAATGTAATTCCATTTATAATTTTTGGCCCGTGCATTTTGATGTATATATTCATTTTAGTATAATATATTTATTATACTCCAATAATTGGATTGGTAAGACTTCCGTTTCAGAAAATCGATAGCATGTTCGAATCTGAGCTAATGTAATATTTTCCATAAATTCTTTGCACTGTTTTAAGATGATTATTATTGGTTTGATAATGTGATTTATGATATTATCTTTAGCAGTTTCAATTTATGATTGCGTTTCAAGTTCAACAAACTGAAACAGCACGCAATTTATAGGAAAATATGTTTGAAAATTTACATATATGAATATTATTAAGCGTCAAAGTTGAATATAGGATTTTTTCTCTGAATTGTATTATTCACTTATCGATTAATTTTCGACTTATTATTATTTTTTATTTTAATGATGTTTTTATTCTAATGATTAAACTTTTCTCTTATATGTATACAGATAATTAATGAACGGTAAATTATAGAATCGTCTTCCGAAGTCTTTATCTTGCATTTAAGTTTGCATTTAAGGATATAAGAACGTCCGACAGATCGCTTATAAATATCGGACACTTCAATTACTGTTATGAATATTTACCGCGACGTTTTCAGCCATCTGTAAATACTGTAAAGCGCTGTCGATGACGCGGGAAATGAATCTGTACGTGCCGGAAATTAATGCCAGTCGTAGTGTCGGGTGTGTGATTCGAATATATTTTCAGGAATATAGAGATCTGATTTTTCTCAAGAAGCTCCACGGTTTGCGGATTCGAGACGAGACGGTATTCTCCTTCGTTTCCGCACGCCAGGCGAGATCGCCGGGCAAGTCCCTTTCTTGATTCTCATCAGTTTCTTCCGTCTAAACTCCTTTGCAGACGTGCACCGCAAGTGGATTTCCGCAAGCGGCACTCTATTGGCTGAAGGATGGTCAGCCATTGAGAACGGGTGCCCGGGTAAGGACGGTCTCCAGCGAGCGTATTTCCGTGACGTCGGTCGCGAGAGAAGACCGCGGCATGTACCAGTGCTTCGTGCGGAACGAGTACGAAATGGCTCAAGGAATTGCGGAATTACGCTTAGGGGGTAAGACATTCTGACATTGCGTTCCGGTTGTACAATAGTATATGCGACGCCTTAATGTTTGGGCAAACTCAAGATAGTCGTCGTGCCGTCACCCGGAGACTCGAAA
>NW_017305474.1:1117729-1135320 GCF_001594115.1 Trachymyrmex septentrionalis
TCGCGACGCCTTAATGTTGTTGGGCAAACTCAAGATAGTCGTCGTGCCGTCACCCGGAGACTCGAAAATCTTGGAATTGTTGTAAGATCGGCGATCTCCCTTTCGGTGACAAATTAAATATAATTGACATATTCGATCGTATTTTTAAACTGAATGATATTCTAAAATGTCTATATTATTACTTACAAAATTGTTACGCGGAATAAGCGAGTTTGTTGAAGTGAAAATTCAACTGAATACAGTAGTCTGAAAATTTAGCTCATATTACAGATACAGATCTAGAAAGAATTTTGTCGGACCGTTAAAATAATTATGTAGAACGCTTTAGATGATTATTAGAATGTCAAAAATTGTTGCAACATCGCTCATTTACTGTTAAATTTATAATGTCAAATTTTAATCTAATTTAAGTCACTACTACTCCTACTTAATATCATTATTTTATATCAAAACAATAGTTAAATTTGTGATACACTATAGTATCAAATATGTATATGCATATGTATTGGATAATGTATGTTTATATATAGATTGAACAATGTATATTTGAGCGTCCTATATAATTATTTTGTCTGACAAAATTATTTTCATACCTGTATCTAGCTCAATTTTTAGATATTTTAGCAAAACCGTGCAAATTAAAAATTCGTAAAATATACAATACCTATTATAATGGTCGAGACATTTTCAACGACTTTTCTCGTCATCCCTAAATCAAATTATTTTTATCGCGGTAACAAATTTTATACATAGTTTACTGTTTAATTATTTATAAGTATTTATATCTTATTAACGCTAGAATTTATCGATCTGGATAAAAAAAAAGCCCTTGTTTATCGAGCAATCGTTGAGTGTTTTGCCGTTAATACGGTAGAATTCTTTCTCTCTACGATTCACTATTCGCGTGCCATTTTATCGTAACGCATTCTCCATCAGGAAGTAGCACGACTTCCCTGCAGGCTACGTGCTATTTTTGCGGGGAAGTGCCCTCATCTCTCTTCCGATTGTGCTTTACGGAGCGTGTTCCCATCTGTGGAACGATAATCGTGGTCTCGGTTTCGATTAACTCCGGTTGAGTTTCGTTTGCACCAACAGCAGCAAAGTTACGCCAAATCGCATTACCTAACTTGAACAATAATTATTTTCCGTTATCTAATCTAGCCAGCACACTGATTCTTATTTTATTTTAGAATTATATATAAATTATATAAATTATATAAATATAATAGAATACTGTATTTAATAGAATATTATATTAGCGATAAGTTACGATACGTTGTTATCATCATTGCTGATCGGAAATTGTTGTTTAACGGCAGATCGAGAATGCATTTAACAATTCTCGCTCGCGCGTTTATTACGGGGGAAAAAAAGAGAGAGCTCGAACGAGCGATCGCGTGTTTGGCGAACTTGATCAGAAACTTGGTTTGCTCGCGGTTTGAAAATGTTGGTTAACGGCTGCGGAACTCGGTACATGTGCGGAACAGGGCTGCCTGTTTGCGCAGCGTTCCCTCCATAACGTATTTTCCATCGGCTGGTCGTTTCGCCGCGGGATACGTGCCATTTTTGTACGAAAATGGCCTCGTTTGCTCTCCCGCTCGCAAACCCCCGATGTGAGACCTTCACCGTCGCGCATCAATGTCCGATGGACAACCGCACGACTCGCGAATTTGCCCCGAAATATAATAAAAGCGATTTACGATAGGTTTCACCGATAACATCGCAGCCAAGCATTGGACGGATCACACGGGTAACATATGACACGTGGAACATGTCCGGTAACTTAGAGCGCGATGTGTTTCACGTGAAAAAACTCTCCCTCTGGAATTCCCTCCGGAATTTTTCGCGAAAAACCACAGTTCGATTTCGGCACGTTTATCGGCTTATTCATATTTAAATTATCCTGTTATTGCTGTTGAAATTCCATTATATTAATAATTACCAGTCGACATCAGTTAAAAGTAATGTAATATCAATGATATAATTTTGCATTCACAACAACATAGATGTAACATAACACATGGTGCTATATATAACATTACATTGTTGAGTGCGAAAAATTCTAACATTGATATTATGTTACTTTTAGTAGACGTCGACTGAGTATATAGAAATTACAGTTTTAATTAAATGTTTAAACAACATTGGTTGGTATTTTTATTCGCAAGATGGGTATTATTTTTCAATTAGATTTCGAGATATAATTCCAAAGGTAGGTCCTTCCAGCTTTGAGTTTTTATTTTATACTGCTTCCACCTCGGGAGGAGAATATTGCTGCTGGCGAGGAAAAGCGTGCTGAGTTTCGTGCCGTTCTTACGAGCGATTTGTACATTTCTGGAAGTTCGTACGAGCTTTCGCGGCCATTAACCTTTATACGGCCGGCATTTGGTAACTTTTATGACCTTTGAAAGTTTAAATTTTCTTTCAAAATCGCTTATAGCCCACGCTCGGCTACCGTTCCCTCGTCGGAAACAAGCGTACCGATCTTGGACGCCGTGTACAGTTTGTTTCTTCCTACGCTGTAATCCGAGTTCGGATATCACGCGCGAGCTAAATTACTACTTTCCTTCTTCCTTCTTATCCCGGTTTTCTCTTGGTTGTCGAGTAATTTTAACACTAAATCTCTCTTTGGACAAAAAGTATCCGATAAAATAATATTATAGTATTCTATTAGATCTAAGTTTTCAGACATGTTAAACCAATATAATTAACGGGAACTTTATAAATAGAATATAAGATAAAGAAAAAAGTACAAGAATTATCAAAATTATGCTAATCGATTAGCATATAAAAAAAAAACGAATTCTATAACATTCCTTGATAAAGAGAAAAATAACATATAATGTTAAGAAGTGCAGGAAAGGTTTCTATAACACAATAACATCGTACAAAGTACGTATTGTATATTACATATGTAATGTTTTTTTCTATTTCTGTACGAAACTGTTTCCTTTATTTCAGACATGTATAAATTCTAAATATATAAATATATATTTACTTTATTTATTTTTATATGCATTTTTATGTACAAACTTATACACAATCATTTTCTAAAAATAAATATTATAATTTTTTTAAATCATTGTTTGTTTAATTAGGAATCAATGACGAGGACGTAGCGATTATTGGTCTTTCTTTTGGGGCTTTGTTTATTTTTTGTTTTATTTATTTTTTATTATTTTTGTTTTTATTCTATATTTTTTATATTTTTATTAATTTTTTTGTTTTATATAAACCTGTATGTAAAATGCATTAAAAAATCAATGTATAAACGTGTATATACATAATATTAAATTTATATCTATTTGATCGTACAGAAATATAAGAAAAAATAATACAATCATCTTTTTTAAGTGTTTTTCTACTTACTTTAAAAATATACAAAATAAATAAAAATGGAGCCAGTAGTCACTATGTCTTTGTCATATGTCTTTGTCATTGGTCTTGGATTTAACAAAGATCGATTTAAAAAGTTATTTATTAAAAATAACTGTTGTGGGTAAATTTGTATGTAAAATACATCTAGAAACAAGCGTAAATATATGTGTTATATTGTAATTTACTTAAGTCCGGTTCTACAGAAAACATAGAATGCTTCCCAACGACATATGACATAACACAGTGAATCATCAACTTTATTTGTCAATGTTAAACAAAGATGAAACGATCACTGTGTTACACTGTGATTTCTTGCTGGAAAGCACTAAAAATATCTCGTATTCTGTATGTACTTTGTATAATGTTATATTATTTTTCATACATTTTTCTGCACTTTTTAGCATTATAAATGTTATTTTTCTCTTTTATATACATAGAGTGTTAAAAAACACTGGATTAATTTTTCGTATACATCAACATCCAGATATTTATTAATAATTGGCTTCGTTAGAAGATAATAAAAAAATCATGCAGGACGACATCGCAGCGAGATCGTTTTTTCTACGACGGAAAAATATTTTATCATCGAAATTACGTTACGCGAGGAATAGTTGCGCACTAATTTCTGCATTACGTCAACAAAATGTCATGTAATCGCTATTCATACCCATAGTAATGAAGCCCGTTACGACGACGTACCGGTTACGACGACGGATAGAAAATTAGTAATTTACGTCGTCCAAGTTCGGAGCCGGGTGCCTATTACCTTGTCATTAGGATTCTTCCCGTCTCCATGATTTCTAAGCTGTAGGGGTATAGAGTGTACATTAGGTTGGGATCGCCCGCAGCACGATAGGATAGTTAGTACCTACTACCCCTGGATTTGCATACGCTAACGAGATTCCTGCGGTTTTGCCGATGCTTTGCATGCTAGCCGCGCGCGATTTCGCGGAGCAGCGCGACCGACTACGTCTATTTATTATGCGTCATAGATACGTCGGGGTATGAAAGCCGGTCCGTGGGAACATCTCGGCGAATTTGCGAATTTTGCCGGCGGTCCCTGCCCTGCTAGATGGAATTACGCGAACGTGATATCTTGTCTGTTATGATTATGGCATTCTCCCGTTTCGCCAGTGAGGAAAAGAGAGAAAGATTTACTTTGCCGCACTTGGAAAACGTATAACCTCGGAAAAATATATCGCTCATGTAAATCATGCTTTATCGTGCCGTTTAACCGAAATGGTCATTGGCATTTCGCGTAAACTTCAATCTGGAATATGACCTCATTGCGTTTCAGCGTAATTTTTGTTACCAACGAGCTTGACCGTTTTGCCTGGAAACATCATTGCGTTTCGGCAGTAATGTTTCCTGAAATTTAGAGAAAACAAGTGGCGGCCCGACACTAACTAATATTCATTAGAGCGTAAGCAAATCATATTAATCTTCATAATTACACGTCTCGGGAAAATATCCTTTTTTTTTTTTTAAACATTTTATTATTTTGGACACGATATTACAGAGAGGGAGCGTAACAAGAACTGTGTGCAAACGCTATGCAAAACAGAGATACATTATTCGCAAAATTGTACCTGATACGCAATAAATTATATCTGATATATGATAATATTATTTAATAATCGTTCATCAGAGACAATGCTCAAAATGCGATGTTTTTCTCTACTGTTGTGTACTGTCTCTACTCCTACAGATATATTGGGAAGTAAATTTGGGTTTTAATGCTGCCGAGTTTTTATTCATACAAGTCTTCATTTATACAACGAGAGAGATTTTTTTGTCGCAATAACGTATTTCATGATATTTCCATGTTAAGGTACGCGCGCCGCGATCTTAAACATTAATTTACGAATCTTGAGAAACGTGGCAATCTAAAATTTCCTCTCGCCAAGAGTGCCAGAATAGCGGTGAATAATCAACCTAATTGATAATTTACTAATGGCGGCTCCGCGTAGTCTTTTAATTATACGCGAGCGAAACTGCCGAGCCTCCGATATTTGCTCCGGTGAGTTTCAACTTTTAACTATCGAGTTAACTCGCGTTAAATAAATGGTACGCCTTTTTCCCCACCTTTCGCGCGTTTCCCTGGTAGAAATCATAATAATCCCTACAGCACGAAATCTTACAGCAATATTTTAATAGCGCGCGATATTACAAAAATTACAGCGATATTGTACAATATCGAAATTATAATATTTGATTGGAAATATTACAACAATATTGTGAAATATTGTAACATCAATATTATGTAGAAAATATTGTAATATATTGCAATATTATAATTCAATAGATAAGTATGCGACCCCGTTGCCAAGATGGACTCACTTCTCTCGTAAAAAGAAAACACCCAGAAATATACTCCTATAAGAAATATACAAATCGAGTTGACGAGTCTCCTAGAAGTTCCCAAACTCTTTCCGGTGTGCTTTCTGGGCTCCTTGTTTTTGAACATAACTTTGTTGCATGTATTTCGAAAAGTGATGCTAATCAATAATATTTTAACGATAAAAATTTATTATTTATTGAAATATTGCATAATCTGCAGCAATGCTTTATGAAATATTGCAATCTTTCGAAGCAATATTAATGGTTGTTGTAATATTTCGTGCTGTAAAGGGGGAGAAAATGTATGTTGCGTCTTTGCTCAAATTACATTGCATCTCTCGTTTTGCACCAGCACAAAAGCGCGTTCTGAAATAAATATTCCTTATCATAAACATTCATCAATATCGATATCAATAATGCCGACGGCGATGAAGGGATTCCCTCTCTCGGATGAATACGAAAACTTTTGGTAAAGTTAACGTTATCTCACGGCCAGTACGTATCCGCGTCGCAAAGTTTACGAATTTATCATTTTAGGAAACTGAGAAATGAGAACCGTGTGCCGTAAAATGGCGGTTTTATCTGTTTATTTCATTATACATTGACCGCTATCTATCATAATTTTTTTGCTGCTTACGAATTAACAATGTAATGATACTGTTTTCTCGTTTCTGACATTATTGATAAGGTATCATCCGCTATTGGGCTTTCCGTTTCTATTCAGACGACTTGTAGATAACTCCGCGGATCGACGGGATATTGCAACGACAATTGGCACAGTTTTTTATTTGGATTATTTTTAAATGGCTTTCACGAGTCGACGGGAGATATCGTCAGGTCGCGAACTTAAATTCGTGATGGTTCGCTTTCACATTCGACAATCGATTTGGACGTACGTATAAAAGAGAGGAGCAAAAAAAAAAAAAAAAAGAGCGCAGAAATATATGGAGGCGGCTATAACGCGGTGCGTTAGACACTGGGAAAAGGCGGGGGTACAAAGGGTAGCGTTTGGAAACTCCGGGGGTATGCGTAATCCCTGGCCGTAACGTCTGTTAACAGAGATCGCGCCGCAGCTGGTCTACAGGTTTATCGAACAGACAATGCAGCCTGGTCCATCGGTTTCCCTGAAATGCAGCGCCGCGGGTAATCCCACGCCGCAAATTTCCTGGCTGCTAGATGGATTTCCGCTTCCACAAAACGACAGGCTCCTGATTGGCCAATATGTGACCGTGTACGGGGACGTAATATCCCACGTTAATATCACGACTGTAAAGCCCGAAGACGGCGGCGAGTACGAGTGCATTGCCAGCAGCCGCGCTGGCGAAGCGAGGCACTCGGCGAGGCTCAATATCTACGGTGAGTCAATGCGAAAGTCAAAAGTCAGCAAATACCGTTTTTCCGTAATTAAAAGACTGGCAGAAAGCCACGATTACGGCTTTGGTACAGTTGAACCCGATTACTTATTTATCACGAACAAACGTTATTCCATTCCCGTATCGTTAAATATTAAACTTGCAGTTTGATCAAATCCAAAGGTGTGAGAATTGTCCTTTTTCGCTCGGCGATATTAAAAATCTGCTTTATCTGTTTTTATTTTTCACGCGGCTCTGTCTCCCTGGAATCGAGAGAACAGAGAACTAGATTTCCAGCTGGAAATTTATAACTTTATGCTGTTCCGCGTGGCTGCAGCGTAACGAGCTTTACTGCTTTCTAATCTCAGGACTGCCATACGTCAGACCGATGTCGCCCGTTTCAGCGGTCGCGGGGAAGCAACTATATATCAAGTGTCCTGTAGCCGGTTATCCTATCGAATCGATAGTGTGGGAAAAAGGTAAGCATCGTGCGTCATTTCTGTTAATCCCCGACCGAATAACGGGGGAGTTTTGCCGTACGTTTATTCAATATTTCCATTGCGGCGAAAGATACGTTGAAAGTCTGTCATTGATCCCCCGTATTGATTGATCATTCTCTTTCGTAACAAGTATATCATGTGCAGTTAACTACGTACACTGTTAAATGTATATTAAATTCATAATGCCACATTATATTTCAGTTATTTTTAATCATATCTATAAGTCGCTACTACTTTTATCTAATATATCGTTAATTTGACAAAGACAATGATATATTAAATTTGTGTCAAGTTTAATATATCTTCTTGAGTTAAATAATTTAATTCAAGAAGATATATTAAATTTTACTCAAATTTAGTTTATTATTTGCTAAGTGCATACCTTAATATGAACGATATTTCGAAACTAACAACAAAAATGGATTGATTTACATTTTGACACAGATGGAAGTTAAAATGATGGAATAACAAATTGTTACTTAACTCGTGAAATTGGATTATTGCTCCTTTGATATCTCTAACAGTGTATCGTGTCAAATTGCACTCAATTTGAAATATTTTTAATTATAGATCACCATTGTTCCTATCCAATGTCGTTAATTTGACTAAAACAATTAAGTTGAATTATTTAACTCAAGAAATGTATTAAACTTGATTTAAATTTAGTTTATTATTTAGCAAGGAAACCGGAATTGTTTCTCATCAATTTTGATGGGGCTTTAAATATATATTGCAGAGCAGTAATGCGCAACCCTTTTCAAGGGTTATTTTTAGAGGGCTATTTTCAGAAAGAGATCATAATGTTCATTTCGTTTTGCATAAAATAGAAAATATGATTTTTTACTGTGAGTAATGCACAAGTTGCGACAGGCTGACTGCAGGTTGTGCATCACTGTTGTAGAGTATCAAAAAATATTACACCCATTTTTTTTTATCTTCTTATTTCGAGGTTTAGGGGTCGAAACAACCTCTCGAAAATAACGTATTTTTGCATTTTCAGCGAATATCTTCGAAGCTATGAGGTATTATATACGAAAAAATAATTTATAGAAAAGTTTTGTGATATTTTTATGTTCTTAATAATAATACCTTCATATTTTTTTTATATCAAATTTTTTAATTTATCTCTCTATCCTTAAGAGTTGTCCCAACTTCTTAAACCTTGAGATAAGCAGATTAAAAAAATATGAGTTTAAAATTTTTTTGATGCTCTGCAACACATATTCAAAGTCCATCAAAATCGACGAGGAACAGTGTTGACGGTTCTCTTGTAATTGCGTATGTTAATATGGATGTCGTTTATTTTGAAACTAAGCAATTCAGACACAGAAATGGATTAATTTACATTTTGATACACATGGAAGTTAAAAATAACAAAATGTTAATTAATTCAAGGGATTGGGCTGATCCTATCTAACGGACTAGTTCATTAAATTTACGTTGCGTGTTTTATTATATGTTTGCAAATTAATTTATGCGGCTAAGAATCGATTCGAAAATGTGAAATATTTGCGTCTCGCAGAATCAAGTATCGTTATTGGATATTTCAAATATTTTCGAACGCGAGAACTACCCTTTAATCGATACCGAAACGTTGTTATCAGGGGACATAAAACTGCCTACCAACATGAGACAAAGAGTCGCCAACGGCACGCTGTTTATCGACACTGTGCAACGCAGCGCCGACGAAGGCACATACACATGCACTGCCAGAAACAAACATAATTTTACGTCGCATCGCTCGGTCGAAGTACGTGTTCTAGGTAAGCAAACGTAGCCAACAGTTCTGCATAATTCCTTTCGCGATATTGAGCACCGGAATTTAAAGTGTTCGTAAAATTAGCATTTGAAAATGAAGAGATTACTTTACGCGCGCGAGCACGTACTCGCGAAATGAAACGATATATCGTTTCTTTGCCCTCCGAAGTGGAGGAAAGAGATATTTCGCGATCTTGCCGAGATAATAATTTCTTACGACAATACCTTTAATGCAATATATTGTTATATTTAATTGGCGCAATTTTTACAGTACGATAACTTCATTACCTAATGGCGTACAGGTAAAAGGTATAATACCTCTTCTATAAAGGTACATAGTTTGTTTTAAATTAAGATTAACGGCAAAAAGTCCACACTGGAAAAAGAATATGCGCTGTTAAATTCATATAATTTCAAATTGAGTTATTTTTAATATATCTTACTATATAACTAAAAGTGGAATTAAACAATTTATATAATGAAGGAAATATATTAAATTTGATTCAAATTTAGCTTATTATTTATTAAGCGCATATATTAACGTGAATGTTGTTTATTTTGAAACTAATCACAGAAATGAGTTGATTTATATTTCCACTTACGAAATTAAATATGCAAAATGTTATATTAAAAGAATTAGATTACTATTCTATTTTAATATCTAGCAGTGTGATAATAGCTATCAAATGTTGAGTATGATAATTTCAATCAAACGTTTGGTTAATATTGTATTAAAAAATAATTTACTTCTCTTAAATAACTTAGTAAGTATATTACCAAGTATAATGATATAATTAACCGTTTTGTAATAATTATTAAATATTTAGAGAAGTGGAATTATTTTTGCTTGTACACACATTTGATTGAAATGATTTTACACACATTCAATAGCAAATTATTAGAATCTTTTTTTCAGTGCAGTAAGTTTGACGTGGAGGAATTTTAGTAAAAATTCTCGCTCGAAAAATCTGTCATTTTTGCAATTTGCCTCCGCAATATCGAAGCGCGATTATATCACAGGCGCACGTTAATATGCATTCTCCCTTTGTCGAACATATTAACTATCCATTGCCTGGCGCCCCATCCGACTGTATTAATTGCAGCCCGTTTATACATAACGTGCGCGGCATGCAACGTTTGACGCGCGTTGCCGATTTTATCTTTACATAATGTTTCTATTAGGTTCATCAACCTAACTCCATATGGAGCGTTGTTTGACGTTGGGCAGGATTAATTAGTACGGGACAACATCGACCCGAGTCTTTGGTTTATCGCATTGCACATCGTCCCTCGGAATACATGGGTGCTTTTCGCACGAGAATCCTATCGATCCTATCGATCGCATATTCACGCGTCACCCGAATGCGAGTTGCGCGAAAATTAGGAGCAGAGAGTTTTGCATTGCCGAAGGAATATATATTTCGACAAAAATTTTTTTTTTTTTTTTTCGTCGTTGGACGATTACAGAGTGTAACGTATTTAATTTTTTTTTCGGTTTTGATTTTGATTGACCATTTCATTTCTATATCGCTCGGCAATTACGTCGTATAATTTGGAACAAAAAAAAGCGAGAAAAAGGGAGGATATGTAATGTTTAGGTTTTCTGTTGAAATGCGAGGCACTGTGCAATTTTCAGCTCCCCTGGATTTGGAGGCTTTCCTGAAATCGTACGGAATTTTTTCTGATGAGGAGAAAACAATTTTTATATGTATATACGTTTATTTTACTGTGATGCAAAACACGCGTATTGCGCACGTTCATATATAAAATGACGTATATGCAACGTTCCGGAAATCGCGCTGAAACTGAACTATTTTCGACTAGTAGCTGTATTTTTGCTTAATGTTTAATATTTAATTTTGAACATATATTAAATGTTTCGGCAAAACACTCGAGTTACGAGCTGAAGCACGATTAAAATCATCATGTTACATATGCGGGACTTGTTTGAAATGAAATCAAACACGGTGTTTTGTGCGAGAATGGAAAACAAGTGTCGTTTTTCTTAGCTGTGGCCCGCAGCGCTTTTCGTAAAGCTGCCTCTGCATAATTCGCAAATCGTAAAATGTATAGTTCGCAAAAAACGCAAACGCGGAATGACGTATTATCGCACGCAAGATACACGTACAGGTATCCAAACCAATCGCACGCAATCAACTTGAATTGCGGCAGTGTTAACATTTTAATTTAGAGATTAGAGAAACTTACCGTGTGTCTGCCATTTCACCAAAATTTACAAAAAGAATAGCTTTCTGCCGATAAATGAGCAAATAGAAAATTCATTCTCGCTATTCTTTACTGTTTTTGCATTGGTCAATACAGTCGTCACAGCGCAGAAGTTAAAGTGACGGTCCGTTCTACATAGGGTGTTTTTCATTTGATTGTAATACAAGTCGACTTGTCAAGTGCCTTTTGATTTTTGTTACTCTCCGAATGTCAAGAAAGATAGAACAATGTGTCGGCTTGTGTCACTAAATAGGAACCACCCATATGATCGTTATTCGCGAAAGGCAGATTTTTTTCTGCGCACTACATTTAGGAATTTGCGAATAACGTAGAGGCAGCTTTCAAGTGAACGCGCGATTTCCGGCGACGTGCGAATACGCGTACGCCGCGCGTGCTGAAGACATGTCCGGAAATGACCTATGCACAGAGCACAGCACCTCACTGCATCGCTCAAGCATTCCTCCTTTGCACGCGCTCGCCTAAACTGCTCTGTTCCACTCCACAATATTTTTATGTACTCGTGTACTTATGTACATAAAAATCCAGCTGCCACGTATGTACGTAACGTATTGTACATAAGACAGACGACGCGACGTACTGCGTGCAGATGTTGCACGGGGTATTACCGCAAAACGTCTTTCGATCGTAATGTCTCCCTCGTACGTGTGCACATAATGGGGGATAACGCGCGCGACTTTTTTCTCCATGACGCTGATATAGTGGTAGTTCTATATTAAATTCGTAATACCCCGTGACGCGTGAAATGTATAGAATTAAATAATAGATATTTAATAAGTAATAATCCCCATGGTGATTGCAGGATATGTCAACTTTGCCGACGATAAAACATTGATACAATGTGTAAACAGCTATCTATGTTGAATGCAGGATTGGGAAATAACGCGTTACTTGTAACGCCGTTACCGTTACCATTTTTTTTTTTTCCAGTAACAATCGTTACTTTTTTTATATCTGGAATAGTAACGAACGTTCGGTTGTTATTTTTATAGTTACTTTAGTTCTCTATGATCTTTACATCTATTCTGTAGACGGTATTACTTTTTATTAAATAGAAATATTCTATTCAAATAGAAGTTAATATTAAAAGATATTTTTGTACTTAAGTTGCATTCTGATAAGTCACTGCCAATATTGAAGAGTAAGTATAGCAGTATACATATGTCTCATATTGTAGATTTTCAATGCTGGCAGTGAATATTGGAATGTACTCTTAACAAAAAGATATTGATATTTGAAAATCGTGTTTGGTAAAAATTTTTGATAAAATTTAGTTTGATTTTAATTTTAGTTTAAATTAATCTAAAGATAATTGTATTAAAAATTAAAAAATGTTAATATAAAGAATTAGAAGATACTTTTTAAAATAATAATATAAAGAAATATTTTTAGAGATACCAGTTAAAAATTTTAATACTGATTATATATTTATTTAATGTATATGATTATTATATACTGCAATTTTTTTAAATATCTTACTTTCAATACTACAAAAAGGAAATCATTATTTTCTAAATAACGGTAATGTATTACTTGTTAAATTTAGTAGCGAGTAGTGGTAACGCATTATTTTTATAAAGTAACATTCTCTGGTTGAATGTTTCCTTCGAGTTTCCGTGTTTTCGATCTACCAAAATTTTCAAACACGTTTGTTCAATGCGTGTACACAAAGTTTGTTTCGTTCTAAATACGGAGTTTACCGCGGAGATTGCGTCGGCAAACTGAATATTCTGTTGAAAATCACCGACGCGATTGCCTTTCATTAAAATTGCACACGTTCTTTCTCTCAACCCGCTGTCGATCTATAAACGTAACGAAGCAAGCATCCCTAAGAGCATCTCACGTCACGGGATACGTCTATTTGCGTTATTCGCATGAGAAATACTCGTTTGTCAACGTTGCGTATGATACGTGATTTACAAAACTTTTCAATTAAAAAGCAAGAAAGTCACATATCACACAAAATAATTTCTCTCAATGTAAAATCCGTTTGCAACGATGAATAAAAAGTTTGCAATCATACGTGAAGTCGAAGCGACGGGAAGACGAAAGATGAGGATTGCAATTATCTCGAAATCGAGATCGACGAGTGTTCTCTCTCGCAATTTCTCATTGCGATGCGCGGCAGTCTTGATTTCCGCCGTCAAGACCAAGTCGAGTCGAAGCCGCGAAGAGGGAGGGGATCGATTAATCTCACCGCATCTCTCAGAGCATCTCTCGAATCTCGGGCTTTCCGTTGCTTTCTGACGTATGCCGTATCGGAGTTGCTCTCCCTCCTCCCTCTCGAACAGCCCGAACAACCCTGCCACGTAACACGTTGCTGCTGGAAATCGCGCCGCTCTGAAAAATTGCTTTCCGTTCCGAAGGCGCATCTGGCAGGAGCGCGGAATACGGCGATTACGACCGTTTATCCCTTCATCCTCCCCACAAGCCCGCAATCGGTGCACCGACCGGTGAATCGATCCCATCCCCTGATGATATTCCCGAGTCCCGACTAGCGACTACAACATCGTGATTCTTTAGTGATCTGAACTGCTTTGATGGAATGCCACCTTGTCTGTATTGTTCTTTCAGTGCCACCTAAAATCACGCCTTTCAGTTTTGCTCGCGATTTAAACGTAGGGGACCGTACTAGCGTACAGTGCGTAGTCGTGACCGGCGACCTACCACTCACATTCACGTGGCTCAAAGATAACGTCCCGATTGAGACGGTCAGGACGTTGCCGTCGTCGCAGGATCCGGGCAGCCGCGATCGGTCGCCGGCTGGCCCTGGGATGGACGCGATGATTAACGGGGGCCCCAAGCTAAGGGTCCCCGCCACCATGACCGCCTCCGGCCCCGGGCATGACGAAGCGTCCTCCTCGTCCCAGAGAAAGAGCATTACCATCGGGATACACGACGCTTTTACCAGCGCCCTGAGCATTAGCACGATCGCACCCGCGCACAATGGCACGTACACCTGTCGCGTGACCAATGGCGCTGCAACCGTCGCTCACTCTGCACTCCTTCACGTCAACGGTAAACGCCACACCGTTGGTGTAATAGACTGACCGACGACCGTGTTCCGGAATCGGTACTTGGCACGGTTACGGCGATCATTTGGGTCTTTTTCTCTTATTTCTCTCTCTCTCTCTCTCTCTCTCTCTCTCTCTCTTTCATTCCTCTTTTCGTCGCGATCGAGAGACGCGCGCTCGCAACTCTCAACGCCAAATACACCGGCATCGTATTTCGGAACACGGAACACCCGGTCGGCGCTCATCGGGATGCCAACGACGACGTCGAGGACGGGGGGGGATTCGTGGAAGATTCGGATAGATTCGCGCCACGTCTTGCGGGAATAAGATCGCGTCGGCGACGTGCGAGAGCGGATTATCATTGAGATTCCGCGAGCCGAGGCGTCGGTCGTGATAGGACCGGACTGGCAATTTTCCAGTTCGTTGGTTCTGGTATAGCGGCGATGGAAAGTAACTGATTGATCGGCACGTAGGGAAACACAGGGTGCCGCCGCCGGCCATCGTTTGTGCTCTTCCTCGACGCGACGGCTCTGCTGGGCTCTCTGCGCCGCGACGATCGATCAATCAGCGCGTCCGACCTCGCGCGATGCGTACCGTAATCAATTTTGTTTTACCTCAAGAATAAAAAAAAAAGGGCAACGTCTAAATCGCTATTGGTTTTCGGGGGCGTAATTCTGCGAAAGAGAGTCTTCGCGCGGGGTGTGTGTGTGTGTGTGTGTGTGTGTGTGTGTGTGTGTGTGTGAGTGAGAGAGAGTGTGCGAGAGTGTGTGTGTGTGTGTGTTGTGTGTGTGTCTGTGTGCGCGCGTCGTGATTCGTTACATCGCCATCGTCGCGAGAGAGAAGCCCCATCGTTGTTCGCCGACTGTTTGAGCGCCGACTGCATTTCCGGCTCGTCCACGATGATCTTCGATCATTGAGATTTAAGATCATACGCGCGACGTGACCGTTTCTGCTACACGCTAATCCAAAAACTGCACGCGTAAAACTCCAACTCGCCGGATCGGGTATTTTCGAAGAGGACTTGGTGGGAGATGAAGGAAAAGAATGAAGCACTGCCGCGATAAAGCTATAATATCCGATTCGGCGTGTTGCCAGCTTTTTCTCAGATTACTTTCGATTTTGAACCGTTCTCTCTTTCTTTCATTCTTTCTCGTCCTGCACGCGGTTCTCTTTGCACGCCCATCTGCACGCTTTGATCGAGTTTTCCTGCAACCACTATCGATACCTATATGTGTATTATACGTACTGTATATACAATCTTGGCAATGTCTTTGGCTTCCCCTTCCCCACGTATTAGCGTTATACGAGCGGCCCAAAGTACTTTTGTCCAACTCGCATTCGTTTTTCCAACGTCATGAATTTCTTATCAGAAATCATATATCGACAATCGAAGCTTTGGAAATATATTTTTAAATTAATGATATTTATATACAAGAAACGCGTTTCTTATATAACTTGGGCCAATTAAAAATACTTATTGCTTACTTTAAGTGTTACATCAGTGTTTTTTCTAATACTTAAAATAAGTAATTAATCCTAATCGGTATTTCGAGTTCAGATATTTTCTTCAACTAAGTTGTGAAGAATTATTTATAACAAATGTTTTTCACAACATTACACGTACATAATTTTAAGTTACATTATCTTGTTTTTCGAATTTCGACTTTTAAAAAGTTATTTGATTAACTTTAAGCGAAGATGTATTGATTTAAAGTACATTGGTCTGGCGAATAGTTAAGAAAATTTCGGAGCAAATACCGACTATTGATTAAATTTCTATAAGGGAAAACGAATGAGAAAATTACTTATTAACACACTGAAAACTAGGGCATTTTTGACGTTTGGTTGCTTGTATATTCCTATTTATTATAGTATCTACTTACGATTAAACAACCACGACTGCGACATCGAGAGGTCGTAACAGAATGTGGGAACCGCATGCAAGAACGGAGAAGCGAGATTTTTCTTCGACAAAGTCGAAATCTCGATGTCGCAGCGAGACCGTAAAGTTCTCGTACTGGTTTTCCTATTTCGCACAGGTGTATGCATCGTCCAGCATTGGTATTCAAGAGACACGAGTAATGTTTTGACTGAATATATTACATTTGTCCATTTCTCCTAGTACTTCACACGTATATACACACGGAAATCGCTGTTAACGATATTTCTGCGATATCCCGTAGGAAACTTATTTTATACGTTTCGTATTTTCGTTCCCTTTTCTGTTTTTTCTTTACGAATGACTCATTATACACTCTGTTACTCATTACTGTGTTGTATGGTATATCACGTTTTGAGCGTTTTAATAACGAAGTCATCATTTTATTAATGTAGCAAAGAGTTTTATGATAATGTGTTTAAGCTCGAGGTATATCATATATATATATATATATACTTTGTGTAACGTCATTTTCACCATCACTATATTGTTACGATATTATTATGGAGACTGTAGTGATATTTGTATTCAAGGGGCATTCGACGCGAGAGATCTCTGAGAGATTTTTGATATATATATATATATATATAATTCTTCTGCATGCATGAGTTTCTACCAAAGAGAAAAAAAGAAGAGAAGTACTATCTGAAAATCGAATCACGGACGATCGCATTCATTTCGCGATACACCCAGAGATCTCTCGTGGTCCTTAGATCTAATTCCACATTTGAAATTTCGTCTATTGGTAGGGCTCTCGGTAAGTAAGTCTGCGATACGTAAACCGAGAAAGAAGAGTATATCTTCGAAGGAGAAAACGTGTGCAGGTGTCTCATGCCCGGATGAGCGCTTCTCGTGAGCGTTATGGCGCATCTCGCCAGGCCAGGATCGCGGCGTTCAAGCGGCTCCACGTACGCACGTACTCGCGTGAGAAATCTATTTTCAAAGAGGGAGAATAGCCGCGGGGGCGGGGAGGGGGGGACAGGTGCCTCTCGGTGGTCGCCAAGTTTCCACGCACCGCGACATTCGCGCGAAACAAATTTATCAGTCGCCGACTTCCCCCCCCCCT
>NW_017305474.1:1135602-1136363 GCF_001594115.1 Trachymyrmex septentrionalis
GGGGGGGGGGTCGGAATAAATGGTGGCCGAGTTTATCGAGTTTCCGCCGATGTTACTGCCGGGGATTACTCCTACACGCGTCCTTGCCGGTGTCGTCGTGTTATCGTCATCGAGCTGGAAGAATAAACCAACGCGACGTTGCGTAAGCCGCGTGATTTTGCCCCCTCTCTCCCCCCCCCACCCTTCCCGCGCCGCCCCTCGTGTTATTTCAACGACGAGATCTCATCTAATCGAATTGCGCTGCGATGCGTTAAAACAGGTAAAACATTATTCAACCAGTACGGCGAAAAATAAGGGAGGACGACTTACGGTTGTTACATGTTATATGGCCCCACTTACGGTAACGTTGCATGCACTAATCGTGTCCCCCTTTTCCGCTAGATCGCAAATCAGTTGTGCGCAAGACGCGGTCCGAAAGATCCGCAAAATCGCCGATCGATGATCCGCGCCCTAAAAGGCGCGATAAAACGCCAGGCAGCGCAAGACCACATAGAGGTGCATACTCTCCATTATCATGTCACAACGTAACGTTTATAGTTCCGCCGCGGATCTCGCCATTTTTTTTCGGAGACGGTGTGATGGAGGGTCAGCGGACACAGCTTATGTGTACGACGAGCCAGGGTGACCAGCCGTTCAACATCACGTGGTTGATGGACGAGAAACCAATTCAGGTCAGACCGAGCGACGGTGGTACATCGGTGTCGTCGGTCCAGACCGTCGCCGCCGCCGCCGCCGCCGCCGCCGCCGCCGCCGCCGTCGCC
>NW_017305474.1:1136463-1136845 GCF_001594115.1 Trachymyrmex septentrionalis
CCGTCGCAGCCGCCGCCGCTACCGTCCAAACCAGCAACGGCATACAGATAAGCGACTATCCGCCGTTTTCCAGCATCCTGACGATAAATAGCGTCAGCGCTAGCCACAGCGGCAACTACACGTGTCAGATCAGCAACGTCGCTGGCCTGGCCGAGCACTCGACCAGCCTCTCAGTCGCTGGTTGGTGTCCTGAGAAAAACTGACGTAGTCGTAAGAAAACTGTGTACATAAAGCGAGTCCACAAATAAGAACCTTCCTTTTTCGCTATCTCCCCATCTTACTCTCTACTTTTCTGTTTATTTATCTCTCTATCTATCTACCAACCTATCTATCTATCAATCTATCTCTCCTTTTTTCTCTCTTTCTCTCTCTCTCTCTCTCT
>NW_017305474.1:1136945-1139335 GCF_001594115.1 Trachymyrmex septentrionalis
ATATATATATATATATATATACAAGGCAGATACAGTTCGTATCCCAGCGCAGAATTCGAAGAAACGTCGAGCAAGATTCGGTTTTGCTTTTTTTATTTAATCCGCTCCTGTGTTCCGGGTTACTCGGACGACTTTTCCGAGCCGTTGATGACATCCCTCGAGAAGGGACTGCGATACCAGTCCCTGTTCGCCGGATCGTAATCTTGTATGTTAGTATCTGATTTCGCCAATTTAAAACACCATTCTTCGTTTCTCTGAAAAAATTTCTCCTTTGGTAGCGTAAGCTGGATGAATCTTAAAAATTTATTCCACTTTTGCCAGTAGGAAGAAGTAAAGTTTTATCATTAATGAAATATTTATTAGAGTTCTTAAGTTATTTGAAATTGCGTGTAAAGCTTAAAATGTATAAAGATCGATTCATGTTGAGAATACATTTTTATTTAAAAAAAAAATGTTTAAAATTCTCGATAGATAGAATTAGGGATATATTTCAATATACTTTATATACAGATATTTTAAAACAGGATAGCTATTTCAACAGAATATTTTAAACTATGGTTCACATTTCGTGCTCACAGTAATAGTGTTAATAAGTGAGCGACATAATAGAATACAACTTTGTTGGGATTATTATTACTCGTTTATTTTAGAAAGAAAATGTTACACGAGAAACGAAAAACAATTCTATTTAAATCTATCAAACTTAACCATCTGACTTTTTTATAAAGTTCAAGAAAATAGTCAGTTGGTTGCCGATCGCAGTGCGATATCCAGAATAACTTTGAGGATTAATTTATGGGTATATATGTTAATGAGTTTCGCCGGATTTAGTTCTTAGCGGTCTCACACTCGCTAGAGAGCAAATATATTATTCATTCCTATCCATTTCGACTCAAATTCTATAGGATATCAAAAGATTCGTACATTTCGTACGTTATATGGCTCCACATATTACGGCACGTAATGGCGCCCGTTCCTAATGCGTATAAAATACGACGTGATCGCTTGGTTTTCGACATCTGAAAGCCATTAAAGATTTTCCAGCGACTGTCGCGCGGCAAAGGAATTTCCTCAAAGCGAAATACGATCCCTTAACCTCGACAGAAGTTATACGCGCGTAACAAATTGGAGGACGAATGTGCTACAATTTTTCAAGAGTAAACATCAAAGGAGTAAGTAACAATGGTAATTGGCTATTTCATAAAATAATAAAAAGAATTAAAGTTAATGGTTTAATTTGACGTCGCAATTGTGAATCTTTAACAAATTTCGAGGTAAAGTAATATATAAAGCAATAAATTAACAGATAAAATTTTAAACAATCCTGCCGGCATCAATGTGAATCTTTTACAATCGAATTTCTCGGTCTATTATGCTTATATGTTCTTTGAAAGTACTGCAGTCATATTATCGGGTACACACCAGACTTTCGTAATATTTGCCAAATGGAACGTAAGTTCCACGTTCCATGTCCTTTCGAGTTCACTTTGTGCTCATCGTGCAACGAAGTATATACCAAGTGCAGTATACTGCACTTTTCAGTTTCATGGTACTGTAATACCTTTGCCGCCACGGCTTACGATCAGCACATACGTATGTATATCTTTGCACATACGTATATATATCCATTTCAGCGCGATCTTACATGCACTGATATTTTTCGTATTATTTCGATTTGATCGCGTTATATATATATATATATATATATATATACATCCTATTCAATTTATGCCCGGATATATGTATTACTTGTGTATCTCTGATTCTATTCTTTCTATTTCATTGAAATATTCTGTACTATTACTTGTATCTGATCGTACTGCTTGCATTCGGTCGTCTCAAGTACACAATTCAAAATTTTGTTTTAAAAATAAACATCGTGTTTTAAATAATTCACTCAAGTCTTTGTGTCAATTTAACACAAGGTGAATATATTAGAAAGTAACACAGATGTTATGTAAAAAAAATATAACGCTAGAAACATAAAATTGACACAATTTGTAAACAAACTGCGGAAGCATATTTTTTTTCAATAAAATTTTATATTTATGTTATTGAATTGATATTATTTTCTTCATTAAATCAACATTAATTTATTAATTTGTTCATTTATATTAGACTTTACATTTTTATATTATTTTTATCTTTATATATATATATTATTTGTCCTTTTACTCACACTGGATTATTTTGATATTAAAAAATATTGAATATCAATTTAATACCAAATATTCAAATAATATAATTATGTTATATTAAATTGACATTCAAATATGGTAAAAATTTTAACAAGGACTTAAGTGGACCGATTTTAATATTAAAAAATTGAAAATGTTTTTTACTTTGTATTTCTGTTACTACTTACGTGTCGACATATTATATATATATAT
>NW_017305474.1:1139435-1140948 GCF_001594115.1 Trachymyrmex septentrionalis
ACTTACGCGCTGATGTACTACGTATGTCTGGTTGCTCTATTTGCACGCGGCCATACTAAGTTCGTTACTACTCACTGGATACGTACGTATTATGTCTGGTTGTACTACTTACGTATTTTGTTTCCACATTCGATGCATCCAGTTCGGAGGAAGCAATTTGGCGAAAATACCCATTAATTGTCCTCATTAATTAATAATTGCTAAAATACATATATTTTTTAAGTGCATAAAGGTGAGATTGAAAGGTGACGACAACAGAGAAAGGATAAGTTCGATAATTCTGAAATCGTGGTCGCGCTATCGAAAACAATACCTGGCATGATGCCGCCATATCCCGATTTCTTTCGTTTGTCTTCGAGGATAGCTCGATAGAATTTTCGTTTGCCGTTGGAAATCGGGGATCACACAGGCAAGGAATGCTTGGACAGATAAATCGTGTAGACGACAAATGTATCGCCGACTTTACTTGTTTGCATGCTCGTCAGCGAGAGATAATTATAGATTTTCACGAGATCGTTATTAGAACAGGAACGGTTCTATTTGCGAATTTTAACGAGAGCGCATATCTTTCGATATGCAAAGTAATTCAACAGTAGCGCACACGGCCTATTCCAGAGTCCGTTGATCCGGTATGCCGGTAAGGCCCAATATAAAATGTATTGACTCTTGATATATCATTCCCTATATTCCGTACGTTTTCCGCAAGCAGCATCGCTGAAATCGATGTAGACCTCGAAATTGAAATTCTTCATTTCAGTCTTGAGCGTAGAAGTATTATTCACGTGTGTTCAGATTTTTTGAAGGACGTTTCCGCGAATGTATTAGGTAGAGTATCGTAGCGAGTTGATATTCGAGACGTTGTGCTAATGTAATGCAACAATTGTCTATGATACGGGTGTGCATAAGCATGCATTCGCGTAGTTAACCTGTTTCTGGTTACAATTCTCCTTCCCTCCCCCCTCCCCTCATCCATCTCTCCCTTTTTCTGCGAGAGCGACTTGGAATGACGATGGAAGAATGTAAAAGTGATATTCCTCCTTATACTACGTGTCTTTCTATTTTTTTCGGTATCATTACGGTACATTGCCACGGTATCGTTTGCGTTTGTCGTTGTCTGGAAGCATTTTATATTACATCCGTCTTACGGCTCTGTTTACTTGGAATGGTGCTTGCGTTGTTACGTTCCTTATGATAATGACCAACTTTGCATTTTTTGCATGATATTACGTTTCATATACTCGTACTATATTATGTGTATATTATATTTTCTCGACATATATTTATATACTTCAATTTATACTAACTACTCTCATGTATTTTAAACGGACAGTTTTTCTTTTATTCAGATACCTTTTATTCCTATTTATATTTCCCATTTTCATCATACAGTCTATAATTTATGTAGGTTATTTAATTAGAGAATCTTTTTTTTATAATGTAGATTTAGTAATAATTTCTTTCTCTCTCTCTCTCTCTCTCTATTATTATTATTATTATTATTGTTATTATTATT
>NW_017305474.1:1141048-1151074 GCF_001594115.1 Trachymyrmex septentrionalis
CTCTTTCTCTCTCTCTATTATTATTATTATTATTGTTATTATTATTACTATTATTAAAGATGCATGCCCTTTACTTTCTATTATTTTCTCGATTAAATATCCTAAATTTTATTTCCTTGATATATTTAACATTGCTCGAATTCCTAATGAAATTAAAAGTAGATAATTGCGGCAAAATCCATTCTCGTTTATTTTTATACATAACATATATACATAACATCGTCAATTCAAGTAATTTAGTCGTAGCCTTAATGGATTCCGTAGTATAACACTGTTACAATTTTCAGCAAATTGTGTAAGTATATAATCTAGTTGAAAGAAAGAGATGCATGCATTACACAATTATTAACACATTAGGTAAACGTTAATTTAGTCATTGCCATTGGTATTCGTCACCGTTTATATCGCAGTAAAGTATCGATCCAAACGTTTGAATGTATATAGGGAATGACTGTTCAAATAAATAACCTGTCATATCATATATATTTTTAGACCGAATTGATAAAAGATAAAATCGTGGCGGGGCTGTGAAATGAAAATCGATATCGTTTGACGGTTTTACATGATATTATCTTTAGGAAATAACGGGATAACGCGGGATAAATTGCGTATTACTCTCAATATTCTGCAAATTAAATCAAAAGGAATTTGTAATAAATTTGTAATATAGCAATGATTACATATTGATGTACACTGTCCTTGTTTTTTAGCCATTATCATTAATTATACCAGGTAGAAATGTAGGATCTTTGTAATGCGCACGACGGGCGCGACTGCGACGGTGTCCTCGTAAATCGACGGTCATTATCGATTTTAATGGCCGTGCTTGAAATTTTACGGCGTCTCACGTCTCATTGCGAGCTCCTAAGAAGAAACGAGATGAACGGTGACGGAAACGAGGGGGCATCGCCTAGAATAAAATTCTGGCGGATACGAATTCGAGCGACTGGAAGATTCTAAGCCAATTGGTTCGTATTTTTAGTACCTCCGAGGTGGACCGTGGAACCTATCGACCAGAACGCGGTTGTAGGTCACGGCGTCTCCATCGCCTGTCAGGCCGAAGGATTCCCCATTCCGACTGTGACTTGGAAGCAATCTATCGGTAAGTCACGACTCCTTAAAGGTGGGATCTCGGAGATAACTCTCCTCTCCACCTCCGTTTCCCAGCTACGTTACCGAGAGATGTATTACGTCTCCGACGTGGCGCGAGAAATGAGAACGCTCATTCGCACCTGATCTCTCTTAAGTATAAAACGGATATTCTTAATAGAAGAAGCCTCTCAATTTTTTTCACAGAAACTGCAACTGTTAATTTTCTCGACGTTCCATCTTTATTATAAATAATTCGCAAATATAAATGAAATATTTATTTGTATCACAAATCATTTTTAAACGTGTACCAAAATGCGTTTTACAAAAATTTACATTGACATCGATTATTTATTCCGAACTAACATCGAAGTGAGATATGACGTAGATATTATTACATTTTCTAATAATCTCCTGTCGATTAAGCGAGAACTTTGTTTGCACGAGCATTACGTAATTTTCATTTAAGTTACGACCCGGCGAAGCGTCGACGGGGAAAAAAAGGACGCTCTGGAAACAGTAATCAATCACGAATTTCGCTGAATCGTCTCCACGGACGGGTATCCAGTCCGTAGTCAGAAATAAGTCCTATCCACAGATAAAAGTTCTATGGATAGAACTGTATAATTAATTTCGTCAATTCGCTTAGCGTGCAGATTTCATATGACGTACTTCCGCCGGAGACTTTTCTTCACTCTGTTTTTCCTGCTAAATTTCAACCTCGTTTTCGCGCGGAATGCATTCTTCGCTGTTTAGCCTGATTGTATTTTCGCGAGCCAAATCGTTCCTACGTCAGTTTGCAAAAAAAAAGGCGCTTTGTGTGTCTTGGCACGATGCGCAGTTACGTCGCAGTGACGAGATTGTTATCCAAATTCCAGAATATTTTCATTAATTTTAATTAACCACAGCTGGAAAACTAGTACACATTTGTTCGTAAAATGTGCTTTCAGTGAGTTAGTTGTGTAATCGTATTATATACGTACGTAAACGTTTCTACCGCATGTTATGCGTTACATTCTGATACATGTTAAGCGTTCTCGTTACTCAAATATTAATCCGTAAAAGTTCTCCCCATCGTCCGAGTACGTATCTCAAAGTTGTTGCAAAAAAAAATAAAAAATAAAAAAAGACGAGATATCCCGGGTGGATATTTGTGTTTCTCATCATTCACTATGTATCTCGGGAAGGATGTCGGGGAAGCATCGATCCGCCGTCGAGCGATGCACGCCATGCAGGCAGCAGCATCGAACATGAAAAAAGAAGCGCTGTGAAAGACGTTCCAGTACGTCCTGTCACGATTCATATTAGATGCGAACAGCGTAGAACGGAGCGTCGTGGTTTTATTAAACCTTGTGTAATATTGTAACTACCTGCCACTAGGTCGAGTGCACAAACGCAATTTGCATCGGTCGAGAATGCCGCCGACGAGAGACGAGACTGCCTGTAAGAGTTTCGAGACATAATTTCTCGGGTAGACTCCCGCGAAAAGACTGATTACTCAAAAGCGGCGCTTTCAAAATGTTCGGTTTACCTTGCACGGGGGAGGAGCTCTCGCGAAGTAAATCTTTACCGTTTGAAGTTATGTGGGTGGTATATACTTTGACACATCTTCCGCCCGTTCGTTTATTTATGAAAAGATAGAATAAGCGAATAAGGAAAGGTCTAACGGAGGAAAGGGAGTCCCAAGCGAGTACGCTTCGTGTACTCGTATTTAGCTCCCGACGCGTTATGTTTTCAAATCATTTAGACATTCATGTATTCAGAAATGCGTTTATAGAACATCTCGCGCGTTTAAAGAACTTTTTCCGCGTTATTTCTTGGCATTTAAATTGGTATACAACAGGATGTTTTGTAATAGGGCGTAAACAAGGTGATACTTCATACCGCGAGCTGGGAAATAATTTTTCCTCCGCGGTAAAACTTAACGTTATTTTTTTTTACAGTTTTATAAAGTTTGAAAATTAAATATTCTAGCAGTTGAGTATGCCTCCAAATCAAAACGCCGTTAAAGTAAAGTTTACCTGAAATTACGCGAAGAATAAGATTTTGTTATCTATCACGCGCATTCATGAAGATCTTCCCTCCTGAAATGTCTGATTCTTTTATTTCTTCTTTTACTTTCTGATGAGTCCAGAATATCTACCGATATAAAACGTAAACACAGTTGTACAGCGAGTTTTGTTGTGCAATAACTAAGGATGCGTGAGAAGTGAAAATTCCACAAATGAAACAGTAAAATATAAACTTCACAATGTACTTTATTTTTAATACGATACGCGCTAGAACAGAATAGAATAAAATGGCAAGAATAAAGAGAAGTCCCAGAAAATAAATATATCAGTAGTGTCAACTCGAAATAAAAACGTTTATCATCACGGCAGACGGATGGCATCGTCCAATTAAAGCTGGAAAATAAAATACCAACAAATTTTAATTTATGCTCTTCCATGATTGCAAAATCTCCTAGAATTGCGTAAACGTAGTTGTCGTTCGAGCAGGGCTGGGGAAAATACATCTTAAAGTATTTAAACAACGAAATACAAAATACTTTCAATCTTTCAATTCGAAAGTCAAAAAATGTTGTATTTCAATTCGAAAGATTGAAAATATTTTCTATCTAGTAATTTAAACACTTTAGGTAGTCGATATTTTGTATTTTGCATTTCAAACACTTTAAGATGTATTTTGCCCAGTCCTGATTGTTAGGACGGAATCCACAGACGTTGCTCAAGATTTCGAGATGGTCTTAAGCTAGTGCTCGAGATGTCATGAACCAATCAGAGAGAGCCGTATTAGCGTCTTAAGACGATGCTTGAGATTGTCTTGAGATTAAGAACGGACCATGGATTCCGGTTTAAGTGATTGCAGTTGTAAGAATTGACTAATCACAGTCGACTATTCTTATCATATTCGATCTGTAATTGGTCAATTTTTACAACCACTTATAACTTATAACGCAATTATATATAGAATGGGCTCTACAAGAAGCCGATAGAGCTAGTAAAACGTATGGTAGTAATTTTCCGCGAACATGTCTATTATGCAGAAACGTAAAGATGTATCCTTGCGCATTTAGGTGAAACCCCGGGTGACTACAGAGAGCTGGGATACGGCACGGAGGGCGCCGGGGTGGCCAGAAACGGATCCCTGGTGATCCCGCGGGTATCGCGGGATCACGCCGGATTCTACCTATGCCAGGCGAGCAACGGCATCGGGCCTGGCCTCAGCAAGCTCATTCGGCTAACGGTTCATGGTAAAATATTCACGAAACCTAGTGCTACCGTCGCCGTCTGGATCCTAGATCCAAGATAGTATCCGGGATTTGGTTTGGATTTCGCGCTGGATCGTACGGAGTGATCGAAACTGGGTACAGTTCTTTACCGCCGCCGCCGTGGACGTTAGGCGGAAAAAAAGTGTCGGTCGTAAATTTTTTTTCGTATTGTAGAATATCATCTGCAGACTGTATAAAAAATTCTCTCTCTCTCTCTCTCTCTCTCTCTCTCTTTCTCTTTGAAATTATCTTTGGAGATTTAATGGAGAGAGCAGCAGGAATTTAATTTGTTATTATATGATATTCATACGTAGGCGATATGTAATGCAACAGTCATGAATTTAATAAATTTGTTAATTTGAATTTGCACACATACACACACACACACACGGGCATGTCCGCCGGAAATTCAATAGCATTACTACAATATTCGTCACTGGATAATTGCTTCGCATCACTGCATGAAATCCTCTCTCTGTGAGAGGTTACACACACGGCATGCACAAACACACGCGCTCATTCGGAATAGCATCATGCGTCGATAATTGATCTTTTTTTTTTTCTGGCTACGAAATAAACGAGCCTTCAACAAAGTACTGTAGATTGACCGTGCGATTTCGACGCAAACAAAATTGTATCGCTCGTTTATAATTACAAAAAGGGCGCATTTGTGAGTTATGAGCGAAAATTGATTTTATTGTCTTGTCTTATTGCGTTGTTTGATGTTTATTGTGCGTGCCGTGAGTGCCGTGCGAAATTTTTCTGATGAAAAATTCTCACTTCTCACTACAGCGGGCCCCCAGGTGACAGTAAGGACGAGACAGGAATCAGTGCGACGAGGGGAGAGCGTAATATTGCGCTGCGAGGCCGAAGGAGACGCGCCTCTTGATCTTAGCTGGCGTGTTCGTGACAGCAAGATCGATCCTAATTACGACGTTAGGTTCGTATTGGAATTAATTATGCGTCTTTCGCGTGAAAGCTCACAGGTTTGAAATGCGCATACCGTTTGACGGAAGTACCATTCTGACGCTACGTTATCATCGTGCATTAAATTCACGAAACGTTCGAAGCACAAAAACAAATTAAATTCGTTATTCGTAGAATCCTCTTTAGATATGGAATCTGTTTGAACAACTGTACGTATTTAGAATTCTATTTTATACATTAAAACGGATAACATGTATTGAAACTATACAACTGCATTAAGCGGCGGCGGCTTATTTGTAAATACAACAAATGGTATATGTATGTATTCTGTATTCTTTAAAATGGATTTTATAGATTATTTCAACTTTTCACACACGTTACTAGTCTATCTGTAATTGTTAGACTATTCTAAGTACCTATAACGTATTTTACATAACAAAACATACAAATTCCATTTTTAAACCATTACACGTACATATAGAGTAACAGAATTTTATTGCCGCAGTAAACCATCGCCGCTATTGTATATTCGATGTGAAAATGACCGAAACTTCGCTGCTATAACCAATTATTTGATATTACCTCAAAACCTGTTTTGTTAATAACGAGTAAATTGTACCAAGCAAATTTGTTCGTAAAAGGGTTCGTGGACTCGTTAATTTCCTGCTAAAGCAAAGTAGTCTATCCCCGGGAAAATGCAGTTTACCGGTGTAACATCGCTATTTTGATGGCGGAATAAGAATTAATTTGTTATCACGATGAAATGACATTTGTAGGTTCTGGAAAACTAATTTCATCTATTAAAAGCAACGTCCTTGACCGACATCTCGCCGTAGAATATTTGACGGAATTCCTTTTCGCGACGATAGACAAAGTAATCAACAGATTATCTCTCTTCATAATTAATCCACCTTAAATATAATTCAGATTAAATGTAATTCTTCTAGAAATTTCAAACTCGAGTCTCTCTCTCTCTCTCTCTCTCTCTCTCTCTCTCTCTCGCCGCATGATCGCCGCATATCGATTAATCGCGTAATAACCGCTTCGCTCTCTGGTCCAGATACGCGGTAGACAATACGGCGGACGCGTCAGGACGTGTCACCACCGAGCTGCGGATCATCCAGGCGAGCCACATGGACCGCGGTGACTACGTCTGCGTCGCCGCGAATGCGTATGGCCGCGACAAGGCGACGATCCACTTGCTCGTGCAGGAGCCGCCCGATTTCCCACGCAATCTGCATGTGGCTGAGCAGGGCAGCCGGTCGATCCTGCTGGCCTGGTCCTCGCCAGCGAGCGATCGGGACGCGAGCCACGTCAGCTCGCCCATCACCAACTACATCGTGCAGTACAAGGAGGCGCAAGGTACAGACTACTTCTCCTTTCGTTTACCGTTTTTCCGGTGTATGCGCGCAAACCTCGGTTCACTATCGATCGAAAGCCGAGAGCATCTCGTTGTAGATCGTTACGTTCCTGGCCCGGCGGCACATTGGCTGCCACATCATGTATAAGTCAAGCTTATTGTTAGAGTAGAATTGTTTCCAAATTAAATCAAAATGATAAAAGTAGAAGAATGGCTTCTGTAAATTAAATGTAATTTTTATGTTGACGTTTAAGCTTTTCATATCATCAATTAGAATATCAATTGTAATTGGATAATTATAATTGAAAAACGTATAGAGACAATTAAAATTGGAAATAGATTGCCATAATTTTCATGTAAAGGTTTATGATTAATTATGATAAAAAAAAAATAATAGAGATATTTCAAAATTGTATGACACAATTTTAATATAAAAAAACTCAATTTTAATATAAAAAACATGGTTGACTATATAATTAAAATAATGGGGGGAGGGGGGGGGGTACTAAAGTCTTATAAAGTTTCAAATGGATATAAAAATTTTAATGTAGATTTTCTCGAACCTCTGCGATAGTTACGACAATGTTACTTTGCCGGAACCAAGTAATATCGCATTTCTTTTGAAATTACGACACACGTTTGCGTGCAGATAATATTCTTTATTTTTATTTAATTTACATGTAATGTATAAACAGCGAAATGTAAATGTGAATTAAGGGAAATATAAAATTGCCTTATGCACATCGTACAGTTCTCAAGAAAACGCATTCGCGTCTAAATGATGTGGCGGTGAATGCGCCGAAAACCGAGATACTTCCTGCGCTTTACGAATTTAACTGTAAAAAAAATTCCGATTTTAATTTACACGTTCTGATCTAGTTCCCCGATCAATAGTTAATTGGATGCGCGTAAATATGGAAGAGATTAAAAACGTTTGTTTAATTTCCTATTTACTGTTGGCATACGCGATTAATCCCAACGGCTGATGTAAATATCGCGTTAAAGCAATGCATATCGGTGAAAATAACACCACATTTTTTTTTGTGCTTGCTCGACCGATAGTTTGAAGAGAGAGAGAGAGAGAGAGAGAAAGAGAAAGAAATATCGATGTACAGTGTACGGTTTATTGCGCCCCATTACATTCTCGATCCATCGTCATTATATGTGTACGCGCGTGTTCCACAGTGCGCTTGGCATTTCTATCATTCGGCGCGGAATATCATATCGTAAGGTTAAAGTTAACACTACGATGTCTTCGGTGAAAGTATTCCATTCGTACTCGGGAAACAACGCTGTGGCTTTTGCCATCGCGCGGGGAATCATTAATCATTTATCCCATCACGTTTGCTCCAGCACGTCTCCCGCTATATTCGTTTAGGATTTTAGGCGCTACATTTATTTTGAATTTATTTCATGGCTTTTATCCGACCCCGCCTATTTTCTCCCGTTTTATCGGCGGGTTTTAGCCCGGCCGTCAGCCGATATTTAAACAAAACGCCACGTCCGAAACGCTCGAAATTCCATTAACACGAATAACATAATGTGTATCTCATTAGTAAGTAATAACTCAATCGCGGAATGTGTGTACCTACCCGGTGAATGTCTATGACGAAGTATTTAACTGTCTAATTTCCGAGCCACTCAAAGCAGTAATTTTAGAATAAAATGTACGCGGAAAATAAGTTTTCATACGTGGAAAATTGCAGAGGATGGGATTGTACGGTATGCTTCCCGTACAACATTGACAGATATCGCGTTATGTATATACTTTAGAAATTGATTAATTTAAAAAATGTAAAATAAATTGACGTGCATGTAAATATTATTTCCATTTCAGTATCACGGATACTGCATTTAATCCTGTATGAGTGTACGTTCAAAAATATCTTGTTTGCGATACAAGGAATAAATAAATACCAATCAAATATATTAAGAGAATTATTATGTTAATGCGCAATAATGCATTCGATTATTTAATGAAGAATATCTAACGCTTCGCCTAGCATTTGTTATTAGATAATTTAGCATTTTATCTAAACGTTTCGTGTTCTACGGAGTATAAACTGTGAGTAAATGCAAACTGAATATTTTCCCTCGTATAATGTGCTGTTTTGTAACGTCGCAAGATGCACGCGTGCAACGTAACGTGCAGTCTGTCGCATGAGCTGCGGCTGTCAAGAGCAATGGTAATTACATCGCTGTGTCCCGTGTAAACTCACGTTGAGTTGATTCTATATATAATAGCGCCGCGAATTCGTTCGCGATTCGTGCAACCATGTAACACGCATGCCCGCAAGAGCAGTTCCGTTCTTTGACGTTCTCTTTCATGCGTTTTGCGTTCAAGGGAACACGATTTACGTTTCTCATTGATCAATTCGTTTGGAAAAGGATCCTGCGCCGTTAAACATTCCGTTTCTATCGCTGACAAACTTTCCTAGCGTTTCACAGAAGATATTTTCATCTTTCCTCCGCACGAAAGTGTATTAATTCATGTCGTTCATTCGATACAATAATGGTACAATTAAAAAAAATAATCATCTGGATTTCTGTTACATGAAAAGTCCCAATATAATTGAGGGCTCAGATTTTGATGCCTAGTAATAGTAATAATATTTTCATTTGTAAATTCTATAATATATATAATATATGTACCTTTCAATTACATAAAATATATGCCACTTACTGCCGGATTTGGAATGCAATCGTAAATTGAAGCTGAAATAATAACATTACAATTAAATTGATCGTCAATTTGCTAATGATCAAGCATAATTGAATGATTCAAAATGAAATGAATTGTAAAAACGAAGTTTACCAGAAAATGAATTTGAATTGTTAAAATTTTGTAAATTAATTGTGAAATGTAAAAAATTATTCACTATTCGGTGTGATTACTGATTATACAGAGAAATGAAAGAAAGTATATTCTGTTAAAGTACCTACGTTCTTTCTTTTTTCTTTACTACGTACGTTTTCATTCTTTTCTGTAAGCATAACTAAAGCATGCCTAAAATTTTTTGTGCTCTTATCGTTATTGTAGCAACGAGCGATATTATTTAAACTCGAAGAATTTCGTGGTTCTTTTTTTTTTTGCATATCTCTTTTTCAATAGCCTTTTTCAAATTTGCAAATTAGAACTATTAAATTCGTATGATTGCGCGTTGCCGAACGCGTTTCTTTTATGGAGATAAAGTATAGAGGAAGCGCTTTATTTTCTGAAGCATATATACGTAGCCGGCATTTCCGACGTTGGCGGTTTTCGTTACGGCAGCCAAGACAAAGTTTTCTGTAAAGTCGTTTGCGAATCTTCCTTCTCCGCGTCTTTGTTTTACAAACCTCCCCCTCGACTACCGGGGGGGGGGGGGCCCCCCCTCCCCCC
>NW_017305474.1:1151174-1158078 GCF_001594115.1 Trachymyrmex septentrionalis
TTTCATGCCACAAACTTCTCTTTGAAAACGCCCCTTGCCCTGGCCGCTCGTTAACTTTGGATGTCCTCATTTACGCCTAATCGACTCGAGTCTCCCCGCCGGGTGTTAAATTATCGAACTTAACGCACGAAGGGGCATGGAAGCGTCGTGGTGTTAACGCGCATAAAACATGTTCTTGAGGCAAGCACCGTCGAGAATTATTATCGCTCTTACGAAAATCGAGTCTCGCGAGGATCGAGATTGCCGAGGATACCGGCGAAACGATGATAAATACTCGCCCTCGATGTCCTACCGTGTAATGCACCTATATGTACGGAAATATATGTATTGTCTCGGTATATTGCGAATGAATGATTTTAATGTCCGCGCGCGTATTTGTATTAGATCCACTAAAGTTCCGCGCATCTCTGAATTGCAGAGATTAAAACTAGAGATAATCCACATCACTCCGAGATCTCGCGCTACCGTTGCGAGTAATAGCTTCGAATTAATTGCCAACTGAACGCCGGCGTATAACGCCGGCTGTGTATGCACGCCTGATATTTATTGCCAGTTATCTTTGCACGAGTTTGTACGGCTCTCATCCTCCATTAAAATGCCATTCGCTTGATCGATCCGTCCACTCATCACATACGATCCGTCTTTGCGGGCAACTGTTAAACTACAAGCTCACGTCGCGGAGAAACGAAATAGGTTTATCGACCAGAGCGTACGCGTTGTACAAGTTAATCACGACGACGTCGGTCCGTTCCGGCGTCCGGAGAATTTTCGCTCGTGGAGATACAGCTCGCCTCGCGAGACTCGTCTCGCGATTACGCTTAAGAGATCGTACTGCATCCTTCTAAGCGTTGTTGCCTTTTGCTGGAAAGACGTGTGGCATGAGCACAACACGCAGAAGCTGGTAGCCGGAGACAACACGGTCGCTCGGGTATCGCCCCTAAAACCCGCGACTACCTACCACTTTCGAGTGCTTGCGGAAAATCATCTTGGAACATCAGCGCCAAGCGACATCCTTCATGTCAGTATCAAACATTTGTCGAAAGACGAAAGAATAGAAAAAAAAAAAGAAACTTTCACACAAAGCATGATCGAAAGAAAAATAAAAAAAAAAAAAAAAATCTTTCACATTATCACGAAATCATTAACGTTGCGTTAACGTCAGACGGATTGTTTGTTTTTTTTACGTACGCCGTTTCGGGGGCGTCTCGAAATTTTCGAAACAGGTGCAAACGGACGGCGAAGTGCCCGGTGGACCGCCCAGGCACGTCTCCGTGGAGCCCCTGGGCCCGCAGCAGCTCAAGATCACGTGGCAACCGCCGGATCGATCCCTGTGGAACGGCGAACTACTCGGATACACCATCGGCTACACCAATCTCGGGTATCGTTATCTGCTTACCGCTCTTGAACTACGGTAGTTTGCGCCGTTTAGCGTCCGTCACTTCGAGCCCAAAGCCCTGAACAATGATCGCGATGATCTCTCCATTCGCGCGGTGGGATAACAGCGAATTCGCATAACCGAGCTTAAATCGCGCGACAACGTTATGCCTTCGTTAATATTGATTTTGCGAGAAAATATTTTTACGGTGAAAACTGAAGCGACGTGGAGGAAGACGTTTCGGAAAGAGACGGGATCGGCTGCGATAATCTTTATACGTATTATTTTTGCGAGATAGATCATTTTAGATGCATTTATTTTCTAATAAAATTATAAATTATAAAACCGTTGAGGCTATTTTAGCATATGTATATATATTTATAGCATAATTTATATTCATATAAAGAATTGGTTTATGTCTCGTCTAATTGCAAGATATAAGAGTTTATTTATAGAAATATAATTTACGACCTAGATAATAAACTTTGTTTTTTTTTTTTTTAAATAAGATTCCAAAATTGGTTTTTCTAAAATCAAATTTATTCTTTGATTGAGAAAGAAAAACTGTCATGATAAAAATCGTTTTGCAATGAAACTTCTTAAATTAGACATGGTAATATTTGCGCTGTGATATTTTATACCAGAATAATTGGATCATACTTTGACAGTCCGGTCGCGCAGAAAGAGAGAAAGTAGCAGAAATTCTTAAAATACCTTTTGTCCAAGTCTCCGTAGTTATATTCCATTGAATTTTGAGATTGTTACTGCCTCCATTATATTTGAATCGGACGGCGGAACGTAATAAATGCGGACGATAAGGACAATTTCCGGTAAACTTTGGTGACGGCGACTTTCGTGCCAAGGATTTCCCGTTCTTAGACAGCACCAACTTGCGAACAATAGGATGTATAAGAGAAGAAAAGATGGTTTATATATTTTAATGCGTACTCTGTCTGTTTGTTACTCTGTTAACTTTTGTCACTGGAACTCGTTCAGCTAACACCTAACAACAAGAGTCTCTATACAATTTAAAAGTTATAAGAACGGGAGATTCTGTCTTTCTCTCGTTTAAAAATAAAACTTTTCCAATCGATTATTTACAAACCAATTTAATGGTTCCTCTTCTTGACACACTTCCTATTCGCGCGGTTGACACATAGTGTTCACACTTCAGTGCTGTCGATCGCCTTCTCGTGCTTCTCGCGTTATCTTTTCGCTTCAACGAATCGTAGTTTCGCGGCTTTATTTCAGAGGAGATGATCAATTGACGAACACGACGCGAGTAGGGATCACAGGAAACGGGGACGGCTCGCACGATTACAGGCTGACGGGACTACGAAAATATACCCAATATAGCGTAGTAGTAAAGGCGTTCAATAGCAAAGGAGATGGCCCAGGATCCGATCCCGTGACGGCGCACACATTCGAGGACGGTGAGTGAGGAAAATTTTCGTTTATCGTGGGATTTCGCGTTAATAAAAATATCTGGCACGTTAAACAAAGCAATTACGGCGTGCCGCTTTGTGGTAGTCTCTTTGCATTTTGATTGCGAGCTAAATGTAATTGAGAAATGCAAATGATGAGATCAAGTTTCATATCACAAATTAATATCATAATTTAAAGTTTGTCACATATACCATATTGGTGCACAAACATTCAATACGATATATAATGCATAACGTTCAACAACGGCAATCATTTGCGCAACGATATTGGGTTATGGAACGAGCCTTTACGCAACACAAACTAAATTGCTACAAAAGTCAACATTGACAATAATAATTTTGGTTGAATTTTTTGTTTTATCACCACTTATATTCTACCAGATTGAATTCTGTTTTAGCCTAAATCACAATTTTTGCAATCGAGATTCTGTTTTCTTATTATTTTCTTCGTAACCCGGTTGATTAAGTTTTAAATATATTCAGCTACCCAGAAAATTGGCCAAACTCGTGTTTTCCTATACAAACATTTTTAACTAATTACAAAGACAGATAGATACATAAAAATAAATTTTCATAATTATTCTCAAATTAACTGTATCCGTTATATTAATTAATTTGTTTTAATGCACAAAGGTAAACTGTAAACCATTCTAAGCGGCGAAACAAGAATTACAATAAAGTAAATAATAATATTAATTAATTTATATCAATGATTTTATGTACTATTAGAAAAGCACAAATAACATTTCTGATATAATATAATCCTGTAAACAATTTTTTAATAATTTTCGAAACACTTGAAACCAATTTCGCGAGTCACTCGTGAGTTCTACGAGTCTGCGAGCGATAACCAATAACATAAACTCGAAACCACATTTTTCGACACGTCAAAGGAGTAATACGCTACAGCGATTTACGGTACCGATTTGACATAGTTCCAAGTGCGCCACCGCAGAATGTAGCTTGCGCCGCACTGAATGGTCAGAACATCCAGGTGACCTGGAAACCACCGCCTTCTGACAAAGTTCACGGGGTCGTGCTGGGGTACAAGCTGCTGTATGAAGCCGCCTCGGACTCGCAGACCAGCAGGGAAACGAAAGTCAGCCATGCTCTCAGCACGGTTCTGCATTCCCTGAGCCCGTACACCAACTACACGGTGCAGGTACTCGCATACACCAGGGCCGGAGACGGCGTCGCGAGCAGTCCTGTGTCTTGCACCACCGGCGAAACCGGTAAATAGCGCTTAGATTACTCTGACGTCGTTATTCAATTTATAGCTTATTTTCTATACATTTATTTGAGAGAGCATATTTATAGCACGTTTAATATTCCCCGAACGTTTAAAAAGTTCAAGACAAAGGTGAATCAATAATCTGTGAGGTTCTTTTATAAATACGTTTTATCTGTAATGTAAATGTTACGTAATATACGCTCGACCTATTCTATTTTAGAAATTTAAGAATTATAATTTCGATTAAATATTATATTATATAATCTGGATTAAAGTTATTTTTTAAGGTTCAAGCTGCAATTATGCACATTGAAAAGAAGAGTTTGATAATCATTACTAAATACTTAGTAAAATAATTCCAATCAAACGTTTGGTCAATGTAACCAAAAATAATTTTACTTTTGTAAACATGCTACTAAGTACTTTCAGATGGTTAATCATATTATTATGCTTGCGCAATAATACTTATTAAATATTTAGAAAAGTAAAATTAATTTTGGTTATACTATTAGGTTGTTCGGAAAGTAATTTCGTTTTTTCCCAACAGAGGACTTATTGTATTTTTTCACAGCCAACTTCACACTTAAGCCGCATAATCATTATATATTTTGACAGCTGATATAGCAAGGCTTGCTTGTGAAAAAAATTCGATTGATTCTACGCAGTAGTTTTTGGTTGGTGCCCTATCAAATATGAAAGTGAAAAGCAGCATTTTCGGCATATTTTACTTTTTTACTATCGAAAAGGTAAAAATGCTGTTCAAGCAAGAAAAAAATTATCCGATGTGTATGGAGAAGATGTATTGACAGAACGCCAGTGCCAAAACTGGTTTGCAAAATTTCGATCCGGCAATTTTGATGTTGAAGATGCACCACGTTCTGGAAGGCCAGTTGAAGCTGATGAAGACACAATAAAGGCATTAATTGATCCAAACCGGCGAATAACAACTCGTGAGATCGCTGAGAGATTAAATTTATCGAATTCGACCGTTCATGATCATTTGAAACGCGTCTGATTGAAAATCGTCTTTCATTTTCATAAGAAAAAACGAAATTACTTTCCGAACAACCTAATATAACAATTTGATTATTTCACTCAACATTCGATAGTTATTACCTGACGACTCTTTTCTCAGTGCACAAACGATGTCTCGCATACGTAAGACAGCAAGTCTCACAGGATTAACTAATTCTTTACTCTCTTTCGAAGCTTTTCTTTCTGTATAAGTCATTGACGACCAAAGAATGGCATTCTGCCGGCAGTTCCCGACGCACCGGAACGCGTAAAGGCGGTGGTCAGCGGTGAGAACGCCGTCGTGATATCTTGGTTGCCGCCGCGACGGCCGAACGGGTTGCTCATTCAGTACACCGTCTACATCCGCGTGTTGGAACAGGGCCAGGAGGTGAAGATCACCAAAAGCATTCTGCCGGCGCAGAATCTGCATCACGAGGCAACCGGATTGAAGCAGCACGAGACCTACGAGGCGTGGGTGACGGCGTCGACTAAGGTCGGCCAGGGTTCCAGCACGCCGGTCATCAAGCTTCAACCCAGCACCACCGGTAAGTTGCTCTCCGAGGGATTGGGGAGAATATTGAAAAATTCCTCGCTTTTACCGTAAAATTCTATCGCGTTGGATCGCTCTGTGAACGTATCGATATAACTTTTCATTTTTGCCGAGTTCCGAGAACACTATACAACTGCTGAAACGCGCATCGAATATTATATGGGGGGCAGTATACAGCTTCACAGGAAGGATGGTCCATGTTCCATAAAGGAAAATGCTCTTTGACGTATAGCATGCTCCACGATCGATAGCACGAACGTAAGCACGTTGCTTGTGACTTTTCGATAATACCCACATTTGCGGGGGAGACATAACGGTGTGCACAAATGGTATGAATGGTATGAATGGTACGAAAAAACTCGTAACGGGGGTCCCTTTAATCAGTTCCAGCTGCTATAATATCGTACGGTGTGCCCATCGTGGTACCGTGGCGAGTGGACGTTAATATGGCTTGCCTCGTCGTCGGCGATCCTCGGCCGAGCGTCGAGTGGCGACGTGCCGACATGAAACTGCAACAAAAGTAAGTGCGACCGAAACGCGTAGCGCAAACACGCTGGTGGAATGTACGTTTCACGGGACGAGTTTTCCAGATCCGACGTGGGGCCAGACAATACCTTAACTTTGAGAAACGTGCAGAGAAGTCATGAAGACAATTATTCCTGTCACGCGAAGAATTCGCTTGGCACGGACGAAATTACATACACGCTGCATATACAGGGTAGGTCGGTGCAAGTGAAATCATTAAGACTACCGCGAGAGTCAGACTCTCGAACGTGATAAGCGCGTTCATTGTGCGTACGAAATTTTTATCTACCGCGGAAGTAACGTATTCGCCTCTCGAGGATAATTCGATTTCAAGTTTACGTTAGAATCTTTCCAAAGCGGCGTTTACGCCGATAAGATGCGTAAAACTTGAGCTTTAAAACTGAAATCTGTAAGAAATTTACCATAATCGATTTTCCTCACATTCGACTGCGATTGGTCCATTTACGCTCCTTACGGGAGCTTCAAGTTTAAGTTTTACGCATCTTATAAAGGATATCTCGTTGCAGACGCCGCTTATAAAGGAAGCGTTATAACAACTTCCTAACAGAATTGTAGTGCCTGAGCTTTAGAGGTATTATAACTTAATAAATATTAGAATTATAATTTCGATTGAACGTATTACGTAATCTTGATTGAAGGTACTCGTGCTAAGACTCAAACTGCGCGCACAAGTTCGCGTGCGAGAGGGGGAGTCTTACAGGACTAACTCCTACGAATTCTTATTCATGCGCGCGCGCGCGCGC
>NW_017305474.1:1158373-1184960 GCF_001594115.1 Trachymyrmex septentrionalis
AGAGAGAGAGAGAGAGAGGCAAAAGCGAGAGAGAGAGAGCGTATCTCTCGCTCGAAGAGCGAATGTCGGATGGTGTTTCGCCGACTCTCGAGCGGCGCGCGAGCTAAGTTCTAATTGGTAAACTTTATGCATAGTGCCGCCGACGTCGCCGACTCTGTTGGCGACCGGCACGACGACCGACGCTATCCAGCTACAATGGAAGCAGGGCGACAACGGTGGCGCGCCTATTAAGGGATTTCTCCTGGCTTATCGCCGGGAATTCGCCGAATGGGAAGAGGTCATGCTAGACCGACGAGAGAGCACGCATCTGCTCGAGGGTTTGCAGTGCGGCACGCGATACCAGTTCACGCTGGCGGCGTTTAACAGGATCGGCAGCGGCAGCGCGAGCGACATACAGACAGCGAAGACCAACGGCTCGAAGCCGGTCCCGCCACCGAAGCATCACTTCGTTAGGCCGAATCAGACGTTCGTTATTCTAGAATTGGCGGCCTGGCAGGACGGCGGGTGCCCGTTGACCTACTTTGTCGTGGAGTACAGGAGGCTGCCCGGGGATTGGCTGCTCGGTAAGAACCTGCGACTCTTACGGAAAGTTGACGATGCCGCGGAGAGAAGAAGAGAGAGGACCGATAATTGTCGCGAGCGTGACGTTGATCGTGCTGAATCAATTCTAAAATATCGATATCCGGAAAATTTCGTGAGAAATGCTGACAGTATTTCCTCTCACGTGTACGCGTATTAATTCTATTGATCGCAGTGTCAATTCGTACAATATAACATTAATTATTTCGTATCAATATGGAAATATCGACATCTAGAAAATATTTGAAAAATGCTCTCGCGTTAATTGTTTCGAGCACCCATCAATTATATTATCAATATACTCGAATGCCGATAATTAATCAGATTTTATCGGTAACGTATATTGCAGTGTCCAACAACGTGCCACCGCAGTCGAAATTCCCCATCGTAGATTTGGAGAGCGGCACCAGCTATGAGCTTCGCGTGACGGCTTACAACAACGCCGGTTCCACCCAGGCCGAGTACTTGTTCAGTACGCTGTCATCGAACGGAAACAACCGTTTGCACGAGGATCATCCGCAGGAGAGCGAGAACACTCCGCTGTATCTCGACGCGCACGTTTTGGCGCCCAGCGTTATCTCTGTTCTCGCTGTCATGCTGGCGATCGCCGGCGTGTGCTTTTGCCTCAAGACACGTGAGTAGTACGAGGCTCGTCGAAGCCCGCTCTATTAATTTACGTACGCGAGCGCGTACGCCCCGAGCAAGCGGACCAGCGAACGCGAGAGCTCCCTGCTGTACGGGGGATGCAGTTTTCCGTGTTGTAAAAAAAATCTGTCGGATGCCGTTTATTTTCGCGTATTCCACTTGGTACACATTGTAACGATTCCGCCGTGAATTGGAACAGGGGAGCGGGGGGATGGGACAGTCTAGATGTTTTATTTTTTCGTCAACTACCCTCGATATCAGGTACAATGTCAACAACAGCAGTTCACGATATCCGCCGCGAGCGTTTGGTTTAATTAAAAACTTCATAAACGAATCACGTAGCCGGGACGTTGCTCCAGATAGACGATGGTCTATCTGGAAACGAGAATATCTCCCTTTGCATAAATCATTCAAGAAATACGCTCGCTCGTACTTATTCGAGTTACCACAGTTTCTTGATATCGTCTGCAACAGTCTATGTAAGCGGCTTTTTTTTCTATCCACGAGAGAATGCGCTCAATTTACACAACGATGGAATTTTATATCTTTCTCATACGCCTATTCAGTGTCTGCGTTTTGTAACTTTCATGCTTTCTTAAATACTTTAGAAGCGATTTCTTTTCGCGTTTTTAGACTTATTTAACGATAAGAATTTTACTTGTCGGGCATCATAATTACTTTTTCTGTATACTTTTCTCATTAGAAATCTAATAACTGGCCAATTTAACATTGAAAGACAGTAATTTACTTATCTTTTTAATATTAAACGTATTAAAGAACTTGAACCTTGAGTATGCCTTTAATACTTAAAATAAACAATTAATTATTGTATTTCAGTATTAAATTGCCTAGTACTAGATTTCTGTAAGGATTAGCGTTACATATTTTACATAATATCTATATCACGGTTTTGATAACCGTCGAATGTCTGCTACATAAACTTATACCCGTAATGTAAATTAATCTCAGTTTAACTTATTTTTTTTTATCAAATTTAGAATTTGCTTTTCAAATTTACATATAAAAATATTATTAGGCATCAAGCTTTAGCTTCCACCGAATTGGACTTTCTGTACTTATTTCATTTATTCATCTAGCGACCTAGATTAACTTATTGTTTACTTTTTATCTCTTTCCGAAAGTTAAAAAAAGATAGAGAGTACATTAAACCAAGATCAAAGTTAATTTTTCATAGGTAGGAATGGACATTATATACACAGACTGAGCACTTTTATAAAAAAAAACTGCAGGTCGTGACCAGAAAGAGAAAGAAAACATAAGTACAGGCGAACTGTCTTTGTTACTCCTGCTCTTAAACCTTCTCTATTTTTCCTCTGCGACGAGGATAGCATGCCTGAGGCTGATGAAAAGGGAATATAGTTATCCTTCAATCTCACGCAAGCTCCCATAAGGCGTAATCTATATATCAGCAGATCATAGACACACACACACACACACACACACACACACACACACACACACACGCACGCACGCACGCACACACACATATATATATATATATCTATGATCCGCTAACTCGAGTATGTCATTTCCAGATCCAGAAGGATCCGGCGGCGCGAACGACCCGAGCTCGCAAACGCAAGCGGCCCTGGATAACAAGCACAACATGGAACAGAGGGAACAGTACTACGCGACCGTGAGAAAACCAGGACAACAGTCACCTTGTCGCGAGGTGAGCGCCCTGGAACGAATACCCGAGTATTCGGAAGACATTTATCCGTATGCCACCTTCAATCTGCCCGAGCAGGAAAATCTTTCGGCGAACCCCATGAGACAGGCGTTCTTCTACGAACGTAGCGAGACGATGCTGCAAGGTGCTCAAGTACGTTTATTTCTCACAACGATTTACGACGCCGCCGCAACGATCTATCTTACGATTTTTTTGACACCCGCTTCTCCGTAAATTGTGTGATGTCCTGGCAGATAAAAGATAAAAGATTTTTGAACTTATGACGCCTAGATGTCTGCCCCGGATAAAGTCACTGCGACTAAAAGTAATCTCATTAACGAAGTTATAGCGCAATGGAAGTAATTACTTTCCTTGCATTAATACTTAAAAGGACCATAAACTGTTCCGCGCTGTGTAGGGAACCTTAAATTAGAATCGCCGACATTATTTCATTACTATATGTATGTTCGAATTTAATTACAGTTTGAAATATATATATTGCGAGAGGTAATATGAAGGAAATGGTTTGTTAAAAATTCACTAGACTACGAAAAAAAAAAGGGACAAAGATATTCAATAACAATATTCGATTAATTTATCTTTGCCAATATTTTGCGATCGCAGATCAAAAATAACGTGATGTTACTCGCCATATTTTACGAATGAATATTTTAAAGATGACATTTGCGAGAGTCATTTTTCGCATGTCAAACATTTTCTCATATTTCTCCCGCAAAGAAATCTCATACAGCGAATCGATTGCAGTGCGACATGGACCAGTACACGAAAGTACGTGGTCGAGCGCGACGCAAATCAAAATCATTCAAATCGGAATCGGAGGAGTACGACACACTCGGCTCGGACAGCGACACGGAGGTCGGCACCAGCAGTCGTACCGAATCATCGAATCACCTGGACGACTCCGGACCGACGTCGATAATGGCACGCTCGCCAGGACCGAACTCTGTGAATCAGCGGGAGCAACGGCTCGCCCTGGTGCAGCGACCGGTTCATCATAGTAAGTTAGTATTCAGTTTTCTGTGTCCGGGCCGCGTGTAACGCAGCCTATCACGTAAATCAAGCGCGCAACCACTAATCCATTTTCTGCGTCAACGTCTCGCGTACGTCTTTCCAGATGTGCTGTACCACACGCACGAATCAAGTACATCAACCGAGCCGTCACCAATTTCTGAGAGAAAGACTTTCCCGAGGCTCGAAAAGCAACGGTAAGAACGTCGGTAGCGCCAGATTCGCACATTACATTGAGAGAGAAAAGTTTTGGAATTTGTAATATTATTAGCATATCATGCATATCATGAAAAATAGAGTTTCCTTACATAAATAATACTAGATGTATTAGTGTCTCTTTTTCAAATTATGTATGGACGCAAACACAGTAAGATTTGTACTTGCCATATTAACCCTGAATATCGGATATATCATTCATCACATTGATTCATTTGTACGAACGACTTGGAACGAATTGCTCGAATAAGTTTGAATTTCTTCCAAGAGTTTTTCTTGTACTGTCTTATTCTTTCAGTGTACTTGAACGACAACCTATTTTCGCAGGAGTCGCGGCGCGATCGACGTCGCGATCGACGGTCGCATTCCCGGTATCCTGCGACCGGTGCTGAAGCTATCGGAGTCCGGAGTGCATTCGTGCTCGCGAGGAGCGTCGCCGAGTCGTCCGGTGCGTCCTGGTTCCTACGACAGACTGGAGAAGGAGCCGCTGAGCACCAGGAAATCCGTCGAATCGCTCTGTCTCCTAGAGGAGCCGATGGGCACGTTCAGAATGATGAGGAGGGACGACGATTGGGGCAGCGAGCTGTCTACGTTGGAATTGAAGCCACCGAGCGGCTTCACCGACGTCCACGAAACCAGTGAGGCCGAGTGCGATATCGACATGAAGCTGAAGTTACACAGGAAACGACCGAGCGGTCTCCACTCGAACAGCTCACTCTCCAAATCGCCCAAGGATTTCACTATCACCGTCTAAGTGTTTTAATCAAATATCGAAACCAAAATGAAATTTAAAGGAAGTCAAAGAAGCGAAAGATTTAAATAAGCGAAGTATTGCCAAAGCATGAGTGTTATTAAGTCAAGTAAGTTACGATTTACGCCATTGAGATTCTTGCGATTACCAACGTCGCTCTGCGAGTCTAGATCTCTGGATGTTCGTCTTTTGGAGTGACTACTCTGTCAAAGACTTCGTTTACAAATAAAAACTTATTTTTCTAAAAAAAAAAAAAAAAAAAGAGGAAGGGGATAATTGCACCTTCGTTTATTCCCATAATCCCATAATCAAATAATAATATATCATAAACAATTCATATATTTAATCATTGTAATTATTCGTTGTAATTATATTATCATACTTAAACAATACTTACTTGCAAATCTTGCATCGACGGATATTTTCCAATTTAATCAAGTGGAATCATCGTTTGTCGTCGCCAACGTTTCGTTATCGTAAGCATATTCTTCTAAAAGTTGATTAGCAACAAAAAAACTGCATATAGATTTAAGTAAAAAATTATATTGATACATATAATTATATTCGGCTGCAATATCGAAAGAAGTGATGAAAAAGAGCATTTCTACTTTACCCAAAATGCTATGCGGAAATTAAAAAAATGCATTTTTCTTGTTTAGTTATATAATAGTATCTCCCTCATATTCTATTTCATTGTTATATAAAAAAATTTTATATTATTTTATTTTATATTATTCAATTAATTATCAATTGAAAAAATATTTCTTTTTTATGTAAAAATGAGAATAATTTTCAGAAATATCTCCGCATGATTTTTATAACCACTATAGTTGACTGAATCTTCATGTGATTAATGAAATGAGAATTTTTAATTAAATTAGTACTGTCAATGATAATTTACTTCAACATAAAAGCTAATAAACAAAAAAGAGATAATTGCACGGATAATTATTAAGAGATCGAATGGCGAGAGTAAGATACTTATAATAATGAGTGCATCGTAGTGAATTTAGTTATCATGTTTGCAATAGCGTTTTAAGCCTCGTGTCTACGATACCAGAAATCGCACCGAGACTTCGGATGAAGAAAGAATTGACCAATCGCAATAGTCATGTGATCAAATTGTTCAAATGTGATTTGCTAATTTTTTCTCCGTCCGAGATCTCGGACCGATTTCTAGCGTCGTGAACATCGGGCTTTAGGAAGCAATTAAATTCGGATTGATGCTTATGAAGGCCTATGATGACTCGCTGGTGAGTGAAGCTGATTTGACCATTTGCAAATTTCTCGCAAACTATTTATTAGACGTATATGTTCTTAAGCACGGACAATTCTTCTCGAATGAAGCGTACAGTTAAAAAAACGAGTAATACTATCGCACATAATGACTGATATCGCAATCATTATATCCGTTTAAACCTCTCTAAAATTTCTCTGTCTTTTGTTTCTTTTTTTTCTTTACGTTTTCGTTGAAATACGTACTGTGTGTGTCGAGTAATAGAGTTTGATGGAGACCAGCATTTGTGTTCTTCCCGGTTCATTGACGCGTGTCGTTAGCCGCTCAATGATTTATAATTAACAATGAGTCGCGCGTCGCGACAAGGATGACTCGCGTGACGTCGTAGGAACAGAGAAACAAAGCTTTTTGATTTTTATATTCGTGCTTCGCGCTTTAACATGTCACGCGGCTCGTCTCTCTTTCTCTCTTTTTCTCGGCGCGAATGATCTCTTTCACTCCCGAGCGACGGTCAGAGAATCTCGATTTGTTAAAAATTCTATCGAAGGCAGTGCGGTCGCTATGCTCGGAGATTTAACTCTTTCGCTACTGGTATAAGATCACCGGTTTCTTCATGCAGTAATGCACCAGCGATTGCAGCCCATTTAGAACCGATGCCTGCAAATGCATTATTTTCATGCATTTTAGGAGATAATAATATATAATCGTCCTTTCATTTATATACAAACGAAAATACATTTCGGATTAATTATTATAATTGCATGATATTTGCATTTCTCGTGCATTTTCCGAAGATAAATTCAATACTTACAGATCTCCCCTTCTTATTTATACAGACAGAAATACATCGATTAATAATTGCTTGATTTCTCTTGCGCCCACTCTTGTGTGTGATTGCAGTATATTTGATTGCTAAATCACTAAATTTGATAAACTTCTACATTTCCAGCGTAGAAGGAAAGTTTTTATTGAATTTTAATTTATTCTAAAAAATCGGATACGTCGAAACGAAAAACAAAGAATACGCCGTCAAAATCTTCTGCTTAGATGCCATAGCGAAAGAGTTAAGGAAAAGGAGTATGAGAAAGGAAGGAATGTTCTCGTAGGTACTTGTTTGGCAGTCTTGACTGTCATTTTACGTATTGGCTTCGCATAATTTTCCTCGTCTTACTCGTCGGATATTAATTGGGCATGGCGCGGATTCGTGATACCCGATTGTTTCTCGGGACCCTCCCCTAAAACTTTCCTACCGCTACAATTTTCATACGTTAGCCGACACCTCGGTGTATCAGCAGTATCGATGATCGTGCATCGTGAATGCACGTTTAAACATCGTGAATATACGTATAAACAGCTTTTCCCTCTTTTTTTTACAATTACCGTAGGCCGTAGTGCTTACGTTTGGGTTGCGGGGAGAGAATTAGCCCCCGTCGTATGTATTCTCTGCGCGGCGATTTGTTACAACCCAGATAACAATTCAAGGATCACGCAAAAGTCGATAAAAAATTTAAACTGACTTTATTTTGATTGTCAATGTCGATAACAAATCAAATTTTCTAGCCAAAAATTATCATTTTGACTTTCATGACGTCAACATAAAGTCATTTTAACTCTCTCTCTCTCTCTCTCTCTCTCTCTCTCTCTCTCGACTTGGCGTATTCCTTGGGAAGCTGACATTATTTGTCGTCATTTTGACATCATAGTGACGACAAATAATGTCAGCTTGCTATCTGGGATATAGTAATTATAAAATTATAAATTGTGGCAAAACTTATGTACGAAACAATCGAATGTGCTCGAAGTGTGATTTTTCACGGTTGTCTATTGAAGTTTCGATAGGCATTCGACATATACATTCTCTGTTAAAACACATCCATTTCTATATATATATAATATATATATATATATATATTTTTTTTTTTCTCTCGCTGGATATACGTATTTTATATAAGTAACGGACTCTCTGAACGACTGCGCGCTAACGAGATCCGCGCAATCCCGATTCGCTCTTCCGTGTTTTTTCACTTAATAAAATACACATATACACATACGCGTACGTATATATATCACATAAAACCAACTCGGAGACCGTTCGCTTTTCTTCCACGTGTGGTCCGCGCGAATACTACAGTTACAATCGCAGTCTTTATTATACCGAAGATGTAAAAAGAAATCCGACGAACGTCTCGCTGGAGCTCGACCACCCCTTCGCGATTACTCATGCGACATTCGAAATTATCCGCGATTGATATCGGCGAACCGTCTTTCTCTCTCTCTCTCTCTCTCTCTCTCTCTCGCAGAAGAGCTCGTTTCGAAATGGGATTAACAAGAAGGAAAATGATTGCCCCTTTCCCGTCAGCAAATAGCCGTTTTACAGTCATCCGGCAGACGAATGACAGGCAAACGCAGTTCAATCGTTATCTTTCTCGTCCCGATCGTGGCGTAGCGGATGGCGAAGGAAGGAAAGAGATAGAAATGAAATCAAGAGCCAGGGGAGCTAGATGCGAACTAACGGTGTGAAAACGAACGAGACAATGTGTGTGTGCGTCATCTTACAAATATTATGTTGACTAGAGTCTACATTATCTATACACACCACCTATTTTATCATCGACGAGTTATACGCGGGCGGCCGCACACGCCCCCACCGGATCATCCCTTTGTCATCTCACGGCCACTCATACCTCGTTAGACGTCTATTTTTCTCTTATCCATGTAGGTACGTACACATATAATCGTGTAATATCGTAAAATACAATATAGATCGCGTCCGTGCACGTACGCGACGAGGTATCGCTCTCTGTACAAATCGCCCGAGCGTCTTTACTCACCCTCTCTCTTTCTATGGCATTGTCTCGTTGAATCCGATTTAAAAGACGGGGCGATGCCTCGTTCGCCACGTCCGCACAATTTCATCTTACTCTCCGATCGCCATTCATATCATAAATATTTATATATATATATATATATTTTTTTTTTCTTCTCGAATATTAGCGCGACGAGTTGTGTTCGTGTGAGCTGTCCGTCACTTAGGTGTGCATCTACCACTCCGGCGTGTACATGTATGTGTAAACGTGTATGTGAGTATGTATACAATAATATCGCTTCTCGCTTCTGTTCCTTTCGGTGACTTAAGTTATTACGGCGTTAACTAAAAAGACACGTTCTTTACATACATAATAATCTCTAGTTAGACGATAAGTCGATAGATGTTTTGTTCGTACGAGTTGGTAATCAATCGAGTTGGTAATCATCCACCATGGTTAATCAGATTACACACATCGATCATCGGGTCACATTTATCACTTTCGGTGGACAATCCCTGTCTCGAAGATTGATCTGTTCGGTCCATTCCGGAAGTGCGCTTGCATTATTCGAATTGCAAGCCTCACGTAATTCGGGCGCTACCTCAAGCTTCTTGAAAGAGTATATCTCATATAGGATTTTACAATCGGCCCAGTGCTGGGCCATTACTGCATTGCCATGGAGTTTCAGGTACTGACGCAGTACTGATTAAGTATATCGGATGATAACTTGGGCCGAGTACTGCTGGCAGGTGATACTAGCCTAGTCATTACAGCCAATCATTTGCCAGTGATGGCCCAGTATTGGTTGACAGAACCTTGGTCAGTTGATAGTCGTAGCGTTGGCTAAATGTCGGTTTCGTTGTAACTGCTGGCGACCCTATACGGATGATTCTCGTGCGAAAGAAACAGCGATATCCGTTGCTGTCTCTTCCGCCGAAGATTTCTGTTTTCTCGCTTTCGTGAACTCGGAAATCGATTTTCGTTCTAATTATCCCGAGCGACAATCAGTCTTACATGGGCGTTTTTAATCATGACGCAACTCCACGTATCGATGATAAAGCGATTTTCTTTCTAACGAGCATGTGTACCACTTCCGCGTAGCTAATCACAGTGGGCTGACCGAATAGAACGTATAGAGTCACTATTCTCTTTCTTTCCACGCGTATTTTCTGACTCCGGCACTTTGTACTCGTTGCCTCTGCTCTCTCCCTTTCGTCCAGCGATTCTACGTCGTCCGAAGGCGATTAGGGCGGACAATTATATCGGTTTTCGATTATGTACGCGCTCGCGCGTGACGAAATGAGCCTGATACGCGCGATTCGTGAGGAACTGTATTTTTTCTTTATCTTCCGTTTTCGTTTCCGTGACGCGAAAATCCGAGTCGACTTGATAACGTTATCGATTATCACGGAAGAACGTCATCCGATAGTATTGACTGATATTTGTCGCGATTATTATTAAAACAGTGTCGTTACTTAATTATAATTATAGTTTCGGCAAGTTGAAACGAACTGGTTTTGAGTCTCCTGCGCCCAATTGCTCATTGTTAACTTAAATGAGTAGTCTTTCAGAAAAGTAGAGACTAATTTGTACTGTACGAGTTAGGCCAAGCGACGGAACGTACACTTCGCAAAGTATCTGCGCTTTTCGACGCACGGTGACGAATAATCGATAAGACACATTTGTAAATCAGTACGGATGCGCAATGAGTAGTATTTTTACATACAACAAAAACGCACTGGCAGATTCATGGAGAGACCATATTCCCCATCTCCTCTTGAAGTCTTCTTCTTGACAAAACATTTACAGCCGAATGTTACATATGTGTATATATTTTTAATATTTCTCAAAAAGCTTAATTACAATTTTGATATTGCAAAAATATTTTTTAATTTAAGGAATATAAAAAAACATAGATTTCATTATATTATACTTTTTGTGCTAATGTAATTTAAAATAAAACGTTTTATAAATTATACATTCAAATAATACTTTTTCAAAGTAATAATTTAATATTCTGTTTTTTTTTCACATTTGACTTTAAAACAAAATTTCGCTTACGGCGCTTCAATAGCCTCCCTTTTTGGATCTGCCAATGCAAAAGCGACTACTTTTGCATTTTAACTTATCGATTTCTTTTCGTCGTAAGCTTCGTGCCCTCCACGTAAATTTGGAGACAAATAAAAAAAAATATTATTCTGCAGATATATAATGTATACGCAGTTTGTATAATTTAATTTTCATAGATGTCTCCTTCATCATATTGGCTAACGTCATCAAATAGGCTTTACGAATATAAGCTTTATGAAAATATATAATTAATTATTTGCTTAAATGTCAATTGATTTATAAACAGATTTCTGAGAACGACGTGATCGCTAATGCTTTTGTATCAATACATATAATATAAAAAATACGATAATTTGAAGTGCGCTTCGCTTTGCTTTGTTTCATTCTTGGATATAAAATACAAATAACGGTAAATTAAAATATCGCAATTGTCATCACCGTAAAAGAATTATATTGCTTTACGTTTTTTAATTAAAGAGAAAGCGTAAGCCACAGCGCGAGTCGACAACTTTAGTGTCATTTTCTGGTGCCTTTCAATAAATAATCCCAACGGAGAATTTCGGCCTCTGCTTTCTTTGTGAACGTCACCTATAAAAAAAAATCCTCGCTATTTTTCATAGAGAGATCGCGTCCTACGAATAACGTTGCGCGTTAGACATTATCAAAATCGTATAATCTTCTACGAAGTTGTGCGTTCGATATTACTCGTTTACGGATATTTCGCGGACGTGAAGCGAATTGAACACGCGATTCGATATTTGCTACATACGTAGTTTTGATTTTCGCGTATCGAGCGGCCTACAGCGCGAAATCACTCGTCCGAACTTAATTTTAATGATTAACGATTGACGATCGACGATCACGGCGGCTGATACCGGTATCGTCGTTTAAATGGCAGTAGCAAGCACGATAAGCCGTGCATTGTCATGGCCAATGATCGTTGGCCATAAATCGAAGTGGATGAAAAACGAGAGAGGGCAGACGCTTATAAATGAATTTTCGTTATCACGCGCGACAATGTGATTCGTATATGCGAAGCATTTCGCTCCGATGATGCACCCCCCACGCATATGTATTGTATAATAGATAAACTAAAAACACGTAGAATAATTGGATACACGTATATACGTATATGATATATTATGTATGTACACACCCATCCGCGGTGATATCGTCCTAATAATTAGGCTATCGTAATGATTCTTTGGCAACTCGGAGCTGTCGGATTTTCGACGTGCGTATATATACACGCGCGCACGCCCGCATGCACATACGCACACACACGTACACAGACACACAAATTTCCTATACATGTACATATATATAATATTTTATGTAACGTGTGTGTGTGTGTGTGTGTGTGTGTGTGTGTGTGTGTGCGCGTGTGCGCACTTATACGTATTATGCGTATGTGTGCGCGAGCGAGCGCGCGCGCGTGTGTGTTTTGTGTGTGTATATCGATAATTATGCAATATATATAATATATACAAAATAAGATTAGACAACATAAACTTACGCGACGGACAAGCATCGCCCAACCGGCATGCATCGGCGGCAATTTTGTCTCTTTGTTTGGCACTGTCCGCTCGCGCGTCGGAAACCGAGTTTCCTTACCGAAATTCTTTCTGCCTTCACATTTTTTTTTTTTGGTTTTTTTTTTAACATTCACGTTAGCTGTATGTACACTAAGAAATTCGCTCGAAGATCCTCCAGCTCTCCCTTGGATGCGAACTATCACCTCCTGTGCAATGCGAGGATCAGTCTGTACAAGGAGAAAGAGATTTTTTCTTTTACAATATCGCATCGCATTTCCTCGAAAATTCGACGCATGACCGACACTTACCAGATTGTGATTAAATTTCCGGCGTTCGGGGATCTCGATTACAGCGGGGCCGACTTTCGCGAGGGTGCGCTGCAACCGAAGATAGGCCGGCATCATTGCGGCATCATCTTACAGCTGGGCTCCATACTGTCGGAGGGTACACGCATGCTGCCATTTGTGATATAACCATTAGCATCGACCATTACGGAGACGCCGGATGGTGGATGATTATGATAACTAATGTTTCTCTGCGATACCACCATGCTTTTTTCCGACGGTACTACATGATCGTTGCTGCCGCCGTGGGAGGAGAGGCAGGGTTCGCTCCCACGACTGCTGGACGATTCGATTGGGTGATCCACGCGTATAGGAATGCTATAGTCGGACAGGTATTCGGAACTGACTTCTACGGTCGCGTATTCGCGAATGACGGATGACTTGGATGGATAATCTATCGGCATATGTTGAATCGACGAGGCCGACCTGATCTCGTTCGGGTCGTTCAGCGTAGCGACGTGTCCGTTCGCCATGGCGTACAGGTCGGGCTCCGCGCGGCCTTTCGTAGACAGCATGGACTCGAGACACTGGTAAAGCAATATGTAATCCTCCTGCGAATGATAAATAATTTGCAAGAATAAATTTTCTCTTTTAATACGATTAAAATTACGCAAAGAGATATTCTAACTTGGGGAAGGCTTACCTTCGAGCGGAAAACGCCGGGTCGCTTCATGTAAAGCAGCTTCGCGAACATGTAGATATCGGCGCTTTGCTCAAATTCCAATTGCTTGTTTAACGTAGTCAGCAGAACAAAGAGTGCAGCCTCGACTCCACCGTACCTAAAATGTATAACGACATGAAATAATGAAATGTTTGTAAATAGATTGAATAATAAAATCACCACTAAGAATTTCGTTGCGCTCCAATTACTGTGCTTGACTCTCATTGCCAGTGTACTTCTCCTTATTTATTTTTGGTATGAAATATATTCGCTTAAATAATTAAATGTCACCGCGAATTAGCAGAAATAAAATGTTCTGCACCTGTCCATTACAACGATAGGACCGTTCTGATAATCCCGATGAAAGTCCTGGATGATGCTGACGAAGGTCTTCGGATTATTATTATGCGGCCACAAACCGCTTTGATTCGACGGCGCTTGAACGATTCTCGCGCTGAGCTCGTAATCATCTTGCAACGATCGAACCGCCACTTCTAGCAAGATCGTTCCGTTCACGGTCTCCTTCGTACCGCAGAGTCGTACTCGGAACGTCTCGGATTCGAGATCTTTTCCTTCAAAGGGCCAAAACTCCGGATACTCCTCCTGTCGGATAACATTCTTTATTACCAAGTCTCGTTTCTTTTATTTCTTAAAACAACCCGTTTTATTCAAGATGTACCTCGTCGCATTGAGTTAACATGACGATAGTCTGCGCATTGTGGTCCCACATCATTTGCCAGAACTCCATTATGGTATTCTCCATCGGATGTTGCGTTATGATAAACTCGCGATTGCGTTGAAAACCTAAAAGTAACAAATAAATATTTTGGCATCGTTTACAGGAAATTTAGATTGTGACTTGATACGAGCAAATCCATGATTGATTACCTGAAACCCATGTCGCGTTTATGTAGTCGCTTCCGTCAACGCCTGGTTTCGGCGTTAGGTGAACGCGCGCATTCTCGATAGGGATAATGTCCATGTTACGATTCTTGTGGACGTTGCACGCTTTGGTGGCGGATACGAGATTGAAGTCCTTAGGTTTCCACGATGTCACCAACTGTAGAAGCGACGAGCAATTAGATTAGATGATTTCATGTTCGGACATTGGCAATTCCAAGGATAAATCAGTTATCAGTACCTTGTATTGAGCTTCGATGTTGTTCCACGCGTCAGTCTTGTTATTCGAAGGACACAGCATATCTTGAATATGCTTTATTAAGTTATTGGAGTCGATGTTGGTCTCGCCGCTCTCGATCGCCTCCTGCAGAGCATCGTGAATAAAGATGTACTGCTCTTCCGTCTGAACCAGGAAGTTTCTCTGAGTACGGATGTGTTTGAGGAAACCGAATACGTTAATCTCGCCCTTGGCTTTAGCTTGTTTCAGCATAGCGTCGATCACGATGTACGTTCCGGTACGTCCGACACCAGCGCTGAAATAAAATAATAATTTATACATCAAATAGATAGACCTCTTTAGAGATAGAAATATTTAATTCTTTAATGGCACACTATACGTTTTGTTACAAGTACAACATACATAAAAATAAACATATTATAACAAATTTTCAATCAAAACGTCAGACATTAAAAAATATAATGCTAATAAATAAATGTATGTATCTTTTCTTTCTTTATAACATAAAGTAAAAATAATTCAAGTATGCTATACCGAGAGTGGCATCGAAAAGTAAAAAAGATTTGAAGGGTCGAATTAATGTTTCTGTTGTTTGTTAAAATGCATTTTTCACCTGCAATGAACTACGATAGGTCCAGCCTCGGGCGGATTAGCGTTGGACGATTTGCGAATAAAACTCAGAACGGGTAATGGATGATCGGGCACGCCATGGTCAGGCCAGCTGGTGTAGTGATACTGCCATATAGTACGCTCGCCCATATTGGTCCCATTTTTCTTCTTCTTGATCTGCTTAAAAATCAAAGAGTTTCTTGTTGAAAGACTTACTCGGTTATTGGCTCTTGATTTCGCTGTGATATTCTTTTTTCACGTTTTTATTCCTCTTTTCGAAGAATATTTTAAGCGCGTACGTTTTATTTTTAAACATATACCTTTAAATGTCGAATTTGAAGAGTACGGATGGTGTACGTGGCCATAATGTCCTCCCTCACTAAAGTTACTTGAATGTAACCGTACGTTTCAGTCCCTTCCTTGGGCCAATACATATCACATTTCCTCTACAAGTAACAATAATAATCGTAAGTAATTATAGTTCAATAAATCAGATTTCTACGATTGTGTGTGTGTGTGTGTGTGTGTGTGTGTGTGTGTGTGTGTTACAGCAAACCAAGTATTTATGCGTGTAAATAATTTATGTTTGTTTCAACATTTTATTATCTATATATAATTTTTAATTTACATTGTAAAAAAAATATCGATATCAATTTCATACTTACACGACCTCGCTCAACAAGATTGGTAATCATTACAACTATTGATACTCGCTGCTCCCAAACCATCCGCCAAAAACCATCGAACGTGGGTGGAAGCGGACCCTGAGTACCGATGTAAGCTCGCGCTCTTTGCCATCCGTCGATGTAATTCGCGTTAACATAATCCTGGCCTTTTTTAGGAGGTCCACCGCCGCAGGAGAGCAATTGCACACGAGTGTGGTCGTCTAATGATAATAACGTAAAGAGTGCAGCTAAACCATTTTAGTAAAATTAAGGCAACGCCTTCGCATTCTTATTTCAACTGCAATTTACATAATTATAATTTGTTGCTTGGTCTAAAAATATAGATTTTAATCGTGCTACACAATTATCTACTTATCAGTCTCAAACGTAAAAATCAACATGCTATTCAAGCCGAGATATATTATAATATTATCTCACTTTAATACAGAGATTATATTGATTGTTCCATTCCGCTGATAATGAAAAGGCATTTTCTATTTCGAACGTGTGAATTTCGTAAGGGTGCAGCAGTATTCTTAAACAGTTGAAAATTTTGCTTTTTTCCGAACAAATTTGTCATTATTTGTCTACACAATAAGTCTAAAAAATATAGAAATGAATTTGATACCATACAATATTTACATAAATATCAACGTGGTACGGATTTAACACTCATATGATTTAAAACCCATATAATAGCATTTATAAATCCATCCTATGGTGTTTATATTGATACCAACACGGTGAGAGAATTATATAACCATATTTATTACTCATACTTAACAGCCTGGTATTAAGTATGGGTATTAAATGGTATTAAAAATTCACACCCATATTTTATATCTTCCGCTTTAAATTCGTCGAAATTAATAACGACACGTGATAATCTCAGTCTGGTGATATCAATCGTATTGATATACGGGTCAGTGATTGAGGGATCAGACTGAACTAAAATAAATTAATGGGAGCGAACGGCAACGATAGCAAGCAGAAGTCATCGTTAAAAAATGAACGTTCTTGCGGAAAGCGGAAGATAGTATTACTGGTTCTATATTAAGATGTTTCTATTTGTTTGTAAACAGGCGGGCGATACATCAATGCTACTTACACGCGAGTATATTCAAGTATCTGTTCTTGGCCTTATTCTCAGCGAACTGAGAATTCTCCACGGTATAATCGCCGGTCTCAGACTGTATTAGCTCGTATTCTTTGCTGAAACCGATGTCACCGTCGGCGTGAAGACTCGCGACATGCTGAACGAATTGCTGGACGGCCACGGCGGTTCTTTCACCGTCCTGCTCGCTGTTCTCCCATTCTTGAAGAGTGGGAACATTTCGCGGCGGGTAATCCAGGTAGTAGTAGGCAGTGTGGAAGCATTTCCTAAAGATCGGTCTAAATGAAACAAGAAAAACAGGATATTTACTGAAATCTTATTTTTAAAAATTGCTTGAGATTTTAAAGATTTTTTTTACATATTGTATTTTTATTCAAAAGTAAGATTAGAGAATTAATAAAATTAATTGGACAAGTTACGCAAACTATACATCAAACTATAGTGAGAAAAAAATATTTATTTGATTAAATTAATTTAGTTCGTCTTTATTTCTTTCATTGGAGAATCAATATTTGTCAAATATATTTAATTTAAATACATATATTCTTCTCATTGAAAGAAATAAAAAACTAAATTAATTTAATTAAATGAACAATTTTTTTTCTTAATGTATATATCTATCATTTTCTATAATTGAAATCGCGAAACCTATGAGATCGTATATAAGGCGTAAGGAATACAATGTGAGCTACTTTATTCCGCTGAGTATTGTCTTCTACTGTCGTTCTGATTTTTTAAATAAAAGAAATACAAACGCATATATTAACGTGCGAGAATGTACTTATATCGTGCTTATTGTTAATCGATTGTCAATATTTGCATTATCAAGAAAAAAATTATCAAAGAAACAATGTTTTTCACGAATAGAATTTTTAAAATAAATATTCAAAAATTTCCCTGAGTATCGATAAAGATTTCTGATTTTCAAAGACAAAAAATTAAATCTAAAAGTAAAGATACAAAAATTTTTCTAAGTACCGATAAAAAGTTCTCCCCATGAAAATTCCTCCCCCTAAAAATTCTCCGGTAGGTTTCCTCAGGTAGAAAATATCCTGAAAAAGCTATCTGAATATCTAGATATCTCTTTGAAAAAAAGTATCTAGATATATCATCTCCTTTTTCAGAATGCATCTCTAGAAGATCTTTCTAAAAAATCTTTCGTCTTTCATGTGCATTATTTTTTAAAGACAATTTTCAAGAACGTTTGCAATAAACAGCATTCCACATAAATTATTCCGTGTGCAGTATCCGTGCTGCAGAGTATGTAATATCAGTGAGAAACACGTGTGGGTTGGGCAGATAGCAACGATGAAATATTGATAATACTCCAAAAATCAATGCCGATAACACGATCCTTCGTACCACATGGTTAGAGAGATTCACGGTTCCCACTTAACACACTTACAAGTTAAGGAAAAACTTCTTCATTTCGATGATACAATCTTGACGATATCCATCATAGGCGAGGCCGCCCACAAATCAACGAATGCGCTTGCGAAATAAATGACGATTAGGCCGGACCCCGTCCGTGACCCAGAAAATGAGCTTGTCATCAGTCACGGCTGATCCTTTGCACATCGCTCGCGTTACTTCGTCGTTCCTAAACGTCACCCGAGACACTGACGCGCGAGAACTCCGAGTAATTTCGAGAAGCGAGAAGAAGAAGAACGGAATTCATAGACACGCACCGCACACGCGGTCTCGCTCGCGGCGCGTAAGAGTCTAGCTCGATGCGTGCGGCGTAGCGTCACGCTGCGTTGCTTGACTCCGCTTCGCTCCGCTCCGCACCGCGTCACAAGTGGCTCCGGTGACTGTAAGAGCACACTTAGGCCTTGTCACCGCTCGTTATCTCACGATAACATGAGAGGGAGAGAGAGAGAGAGAGAGAGAGAGAGAGATGTAAGGGCCAGGATATATTAAAATACGCATCGTAGTACTTTTTCACACGTTATATAGCATCCCCTAAATTAGGTTTGATAAAAATTTGTTTTCAGTGAGATTTTTGCGGATTTCAAATAACACCCAATAGATCTGTTTGTGTTGCGTGAAATCCTGGCGTGAAACCACAAAGTATTCCGCACTTAACACATACATTTTGAAGGGGAAGAAAAGATTCTGAGTGCAAAGCACTCAAAAAGTGCAAGCAATACGAATAAACCTATAGATACGTTCGCAAGAAGAGAGAGAGAGAAATTTAAAAATAATTTTTAAACTTTTACAGGATTAACACAAGTTATATACTTAAATAAATTAAGCATCACAATTTGATAAGAAACTTAATAGGAGTGAATTATAAAAAAGCCTCATTTTATTTTAATTTTTGAGATATTCTCTAATATGATATGTAGAATTATTTTATTTATTTTCTTTTATGATATATTAAAATGAAAAATATAGCGTAGCAACTTGACAAATTAAGTACCGTAGGAACTTTTTCCAAGAACGAGGTAATCCGAGGATCATAAATGAGAGAAGGTTGCTAGGACACACAATACCGACTACAGTGGGAAATCAAGCGGGAAAGCCTGAATGGGAAAAATGGTTGCGGGTGCGTGCGAAGGTGCGCGTGATTGCATCGCTCGCTCCACGAACTTTCTAATTGCCTGTACTTCAAATGCGATTTGCGATCCAGGCACGCGTTTACGCTTCAGCGTACTGGATATCATCCGGTCGACAATTTCCAGCTAACAAAAATGACAGAACATTTGTAGCGTTAGATCGGTCGGTGCAGAACGGAAGTGAAACGTCGGCGATGCGAAATAATACTTCGCAAGATCGACCGTAACTGTAAAGCGTAGCTCATTGCAGCGAGAGAAAGTAGATCTTTCGTTGTCACTTCTCCGATTTGTGGTTTTTACTCTCAACTTGTCGATTGTACTTTGTGTCGGTCACAATAAAGACGTTATTAATTTTAATATTAATATCAGTCATCTCGACGTATAATAGACTATGTTTAACGTGTATCTCATACACTGAGAAACATTTCTATTTGTAAATGAATGTATCAGAAGATTCTATTTATATCAATCAGAATTCTAGTTATCTCAACTAAAATTATAATAGATTTAACTAGAAAATTTTGATTTGTCCATTTTCAATTAGAATTCTAATTAATGCAACCAGACTTTTTTTCCAATGTAGAGTGTTCGGATAAAAGATACAGATCGGAAATTTAAACGACGCAATTGGAAAATTTGTATTAAATTTAACATATTTCACGTTTCTCAAACGATCCATTTAAATTTTTGCGTTAATTTGAAATAGAATAAATATGTTGAAAGTAATATAAATATTATGTGAAAGAAATTAATAGAAAAAATATAATATTGACACTTTGTAAGCAAACTGTGGAAATATATTTTTAACATTTATGATATGTTAAATTAACACATATTATTCACTTCATTTCAAAACATCTGATTTTTATGTTATTTATTTATTAAGTTGTACTATTTTAACGATTTTAAGAAATGTTAAATATCAATTTGACATAAACTATTTAAATACCATCATCACATCATATAAAATTAACTCGAATACGTTAAAAAATTCAACACAAAATATTAACGAGGATTTGAGTGAATCCAACATAAATACGAAATGTTTCTTACTATGTACACAAAAAAAACAAAAAACAGGCAGTTTAACACGCTCAACGGAGGGTTCTGGGATTTGGATTTTTCCTTTTAACGCGCTCATCGACGTGCGACGAGGAAATATATCACCCGGTGCGGTCGGATGCAGCTAAAGTTTCCTCTGTACGCGCGATAACGCGCCGTGCGTTAAACCGTGACTTACTTCCATAACACGAAGGACGTAATGGCCAGCATCACGGCGAAGCAGGCGCAGACCATACCGGCGATCACACCCGCGCTGAGATCTTTGCTGCTGCGGCGCATCAAAGGCGGTATCTTGTCGCAATCGCGGGTGACCAACACCTTCGTTGGTATGGAATTGTCACCTCGGATGATCAGGCGGTTATCTATTGTGCTCCTGGTGGCTCCCCGTACCACGATCTCGTAAACGGTGTTCACCGTCAGGTTGGGTATAATCGCCTGCAAGCATGAATTCGCAAACATTTATTACGTGCGCCGTAATTGCATTTTATCTAAACGAAAAACTATAACTATATTATAACGAGTAGGCAAGGTGAAAGAAACGGAAAAACAAAACTATCTTTGTTAGTAACATTATAAATCGATAGTAAAATAATTAATTTATAATTATTATATAATTATTAGATAGAAAATATGTGATAATTTCTTCTCATTACATTGCTCCATTACGATTTATTGTTAAATATTAAATTGTAAAACGTTAATGTTGTGTACCCCGCTCTCGAGATGACTTTTGTCGGCCGACAGCTCGATTTCCTCGTAATATCGTCCATTATCCCTTCGATAATTGATGTAGTAGTAATCGATCGAGCCCCAGAAGTTCGCCGGCCTGGCCCAGTGAACGTAAACGGACTCGTGCGATTGGCAAGTTAAATTCAAGATCTGAGGCGCACTCGGTCCAGTTATGTCGGTTCTACGAATGATCTGATCGGATGGCTCGCCCTCGTTCTTCCGCGTATAAGCCTTCACCCAGATCTTGTATTCGGTGTACGGGACTACAACATGGATTCACACGAATGACAATTGAGCTAATTCAGTTTCATGAATGAAAGTTAAGAGACTACGTTTTTTACGGTGACCGTAATCTGATCGGATCTTAATCTCTCTCGGAGAGATTCCCTCAAGTAAAACAGTTTCCTCTCCATCTGTAATTATAATTATCTCGTAACAAATGCATTTATTTGTAACATAATGGGAAGAAAAAAGTACGTGCGACGATAGGAGTTCTTCGAGTTTTTCGTTATCAATAAAGCTAAGTACACCGACCTATCTCCGGTCGTCCGCTGTAACGACTGTCCGCTGTCGAGTGAAGATTATACATGGTTAATCTTGTGTTATCTGGCGCGTTAAAAAAAGGCACAAAGGCCGGATAGCGCATGTCGACCGATGTTAAACATCGTATTCATGCGCGTTAAAATAAAAAAGGTAAACTTAAGCGTGACGCTATTCAGGGTCCGCTATTCATTCGCATAATTTAGAATAATTTAGAATAATAGAAAACAGAATAACAGACGGTATCTTAAGCGATCTTATTCGCGTCGGTCGTATCCTTTATGCAACCGGTATACTTACGTAGTTCTTTCAGCATGAATTCGATGTACGTGTCGTCGGAGTCCGCAGATTTGTCGGGTATGTGCATCTTAACGTCCGTGTAATTGGAATGCATGTAATAAACGCGGTAACCGGCGATGACACCGTTGGCGTTCTCGGGCTCCGACCACGAGAGTTCAATGGTGGTGCCCGTGATTCCCCGAGAGGTGAGATTCTCCGGTTTTGTCGGCGCTGGAAATGAACAAAAAAAACGGGTTATTCATTATAATAAACCGATTTCAATCCTTTCCTCTCTCATCATCGTCCGCAATGTCAGTCAGCGTCGTCGCGCTGAGACAAAAGTATTCAGCGCATAGAAGAGAAGTAGCGAACTTCCCGAAGTAAAATTCTTATTTCATTCTTTTATTGTCAAACGGAGAACGCTTCTTCGTACGTGCCGTACGTTATTTACATAGGCATAAAGAAATAGACCGGGCATGTGCCGCGCACTTTTCTATAGCACAATTTCTATATGTACACGCTGGGTCAAATATAAACGGAAAAGAGATACGAGGCATTGGATCTTATCCCGCTCTTTACTATACGTCGCATGTTGATAAGAAAAGAATATGATACTCGATGCTCTCTCACTGTCTCAGTATACTCCGGGACGTACAGTCAACGTGTCGGGTCTATTTCTATACGTTTACGGTTATCCGTTCTCTCTTTCGAGCAGCAGCAGCAGCAGATATTGATACCGAACCCAACTGTATTTCCATTTTTCTAAAGTTCCATTTTCTAGAAAAAAATAATACGGACAAATAAACGACCGTTCCAAGCGTTCATAGGAGAGTTCAAATTTATTGAATATTCATACATCTGCCACGGCATTACCATACGCCGCGCGGTGCGCAGTATAAAACATGCAAATTGATTTGCATTCCATCCTCGGCTGCGTAAAATCATTGACAGTAGATTTGCTTAAACAGATCATTCCGACGTGCTCTAAATAGAACATACAAGTAGTCACGAAAAGAAAAGAGATTCTCGAATCTACGAAAGAAAGAATGATTTTTCGCTGAGGCATCGAAAAATTTAGCTAGATACGGATTTAAAAATACTTTGGTTGGATCTGCAAAATAATTGTGTCGACGTTAAGCGATGCTGCAAAAAGTTTTAATATTCTAATAACCAGTTTACACCAGTTCGATATTATTAATTATTTTGATGGTCCGAATAAAATTCTTTTCGGATCTATATGTACTCTCCAAAATTGTGTTGGAATAAATCACATTCTGAAGAGATCTTAAAGATTGAAAATTCAGCTATTCTTTGACTGGCTCAATTTTCACTCTCTTTAGAGAGAAATTCCACTCCAAGGAGTAGGCATAATTCAAAGAGTAGATATAATTTTTAGACACTTCAGAAAAACCATTCTTGTACCAAGTAAAAAAACGAGAATACTTGATGAATCGAAATTAGGCTCTGACATTCTAAAAAAACCTAGATTCTTACATTCTAAAAAAATATCAGTGTGGACTTGACGCTCATGCGGTGTCTATATAATTTACACCATGTTGGTGTGAAATTAACAGCAAGATGGTTGTGGATTTAAAAACCCCTGATGTTATCAACACTATCACGATGTGGATTTAACACCATTGGTAGATTTAAAACTCACGATGTTAAACCCACACGACGTTGGTGTCAATTTATACACCGACACAGTGAGAATTATATAGACACGATGTTAAATTCACACCGTTATTTTTGTCGAGTGCAATAAAATTAAGACCAGGACCCTGGAATGTTTTTATGCACGATTGTTAAATCATTTTCCTCATCGACAATACGAGAGAAGAAAATCAAAATTTCCTCTTGCTGAATCTTACGCGGAAATTTATCCGGCGGTCGTTTCACGTTGCCGTCTCCTGCTGATATTCCGTTTAAAGCTTATCGAATTCGCATTAGATTAACGACGTGTAATAAAACGCAAGGCTGTCGGAGAGCGGGAGAGTTACCTCTTACAAGCTTTATGAGTTGCGGCGGCGGATGATGTCATATCGAGTCTGTGCCACGCACGGAGACGGGCGGATCGTGTTCTCGTATTACTATCGGGCTGAAAAACGAATACGATTACCGGGCCCGTAAAGCGCAAGGTCGCGATCGTTGCACGCGGCGTGGAAAACGATCTACGCCGATACTACTTGGAATCTGCTGGCGTTCATTTTTGTCGAAGCCACGTTCCGTAACGAATCGGTTGAGAAATGATCTCATCCCGAGTGACCGGAAAGAGATTACACCAGACTTGCAGAGACTTACACCTCGCTCGCGAGAGAATGAAAGAAAAACCTCTTTTTACGTATCTAAGAATTATCGTCCATTTCGCGAAGGCGAGGGATCGAGGAGAAGTATGTAGGCGAAAGTGCCTTTATTAGGATAGGTTCCCAACTCGGTTCACGAGTGAAAGGAACAGCCGATAAGAAACCGACGCGACGTACCTGTTTCGAGTGCTGCATGCACTTTGATTTGCGCTGCTACAAGTTGCTGCACCGAGCTGCAACTATTTCGAATTTCTCCATTTTCATTCGCGAACAGTCGGCTTCGATCGATTAATTAACATATTTTAGATGCAATTTTTGAACGCAAAGAGAGGATTATTTTTGCAAATTTTATCTCGATGATGGAAAGAATATTTTTTTACTTTGTAGTTTGTTATTCGGAGAAATCAAGAAAAAGTCTGCCAAATTTTGTTTTGTGGAAAATTAAAATTCTTACCTTTACAGAAGTCCGCGATATGCGTAATAATTTACATTGCTATATTAAATTGCTCTCTCGACAACATTTTTCACGGTTTCCGAATAAGGAAAATACCAAAAAAATTTCAAAATACTACTGCAAGCATGAGGAAAAATTATGAAATTTTTATCTGGAAATCAGGGAAAATGGAATTTTAGGATGACGAATTTGTGACGTCCTTGATTACGCTAATATACTTTGTTTTTATTTCATAAAAGTAAAAAGAATAATGTCAAGAATAATTGAGTTCGCAATGACGAGACCCTGACATGCATTCGCACCGTCTGGATTAGGCTATCGGCCTTGGGTCCTGTCATAAAAATAGAATGTCCGGATAGCACGCGCGAGAGATGTAATACGGCGGTCTTACCACTCTTAAAGACAATTCTGAGGACGAGCCGTATTTCCATAATATTACACACCGGCGACACTTAAGGTCAGTAAGTAATCGTTGCCATGGCGACGCACGTGCTGTTACGCTATGCTGCGCGTGCAAAAAAAAAAAGAGGCAGATGTGACGTCTGTACGATTTTACGTAGATACGAAAACACCTGATGAATCCTGTCAATATTTCATTATGCCTTTACGTAGTAGAGAACAATACGCTAACCGATCTCGTCCGCAATTATGGTCAGGCAAATCCCGCGCGCGCAATAAAAAAAAAAAGAAAAGAAAAAAGTTGCAAAACATCGTTTTTCCCGCAACGTACAAAGTCTCGGCAAGTCGATTGCAAACGGGTTACAAAATAAACCAGTGAACGATTCACACTTTGTGTCATAACACCACGGCACGTGTTATATACACGCGAGTGGTTGGGTGTGCATTTAAAACGTTTGCGCAATCGCTGAGCGTGCATTGTAGGCGAGACGCGAGTTAAGGAGAAGGCGAAGTCGCGGATTCCTTTAAGGCGTACCGACGCGAGAACGAGGCACGCACGTACGTTGCCGCCGGTTCCGCGAAATCGAGACGGAACGGGAAATGAGTTAAGCGCCGATTACACGAGTGGACAGTCTTATGCTCGCGGGTGATTACGAGGTGGCCGCCGCTGCTTGGCGTGTCGCGTATATACGCAATACCCGCGGTAGATTTCCTAGTGAAACTCGCGCGCGTTTGTTTTTGCCAATTAATTACGCGCTAAACGCGCACGAGATTTTCACTGCTGGGCTTAATTTACATATTCGAAGCGCGCGGCGCGCCACGTTTTACTCTCACGTGAATACAAATTATCGATTTAAAGCTCATTTTCTCTGCGCGTTACCGTTAACAATAGTATTGTTCTGGTTTATCTTATTAGTGCACCGATCGCTCGATTATTAAGTCGAACTGTAACTGAAAACGCGTAAACATAAATAACTTCAATTTCCAGACGTAACATTGGATCAGGTTTACAACGCCTAATTTTGTACGTTGTAATTTCACGCCACGTTGAAGTAGATTTGGATTCGCAGTAGAATACCGCAACGATGGATCTTATCCGTTAAATGTTATCCTACTCGATCTAATGAAAATGCTGTGAAATAATACACTTTGAAGCACCGCGTTCGAAGCATA
>NW_017305474.1:1185060-1193549 GCF_001594115.1 Trachymyrmex septentrionalis
CGCAGTAGAATACCGCAACGATGGATCTTATCCGTTGAATGTTATCCTACTCGATCTAACGAAAATGCTGTGAAATAATACACTTTGAAGCACCGCGTTCGAAGCATATCGCTTCTTCGTTCGCCTCTCTCGTCGTGTTTTATTTCTATCGATGTATCGTTCATTTGCTGTAACAACATAATTCAAAAATTGTTATTCTTAAGTTGTAAAAAAGTAGCTCAAAGAGAAAACGAAAAATATACTACATGCTTTTGTAATTAGTTATTACGTCGAAAATTACATTCCAAAATTATTACAAAACTTTAATGATCCGCAATATCCCAACTCATTCTCTGGAAAACTTTGTTTTTCGAGTTGTGTCGTCGATGCAAATGAGCAATATCGCTTCATTACTTGTTGTATTTGATTTCTACACGGAAAGAATTTCTGCACGGTTTTCCCTTAGAAAATATATTTAAAAATTATTTAAAAATTTGGCTAAATATAAATTTGAAAATAATTTTGTTGTATCATCAAAAATAATTATGTACAACGCTTAAACGATAATGAATACGCTGCAACAAGTTTTAATGTTTTAGCAACCAGTTTGACCGTCCTACATCGGGATTGTCAACAAATTTCTCATCCTATAATTCCATCACTTCTCCCTGATTTCCAGACAAAATTTTATGATTTCCTTGACTTGAATAATATTTAAAAATTTTTTTGTATTTTCGTCCAGATTTGGAAACCGTTAAATATTTCATTGAAAACTCAATTTAACATGGCAAAACTGTGTAGACATGCATACTAAACTTCTCTTTAAAGCCACGAATTTTAATTTTCCAAAAAATTTTTTAAATATCATCTTTAAATATTATTTGCAAAGTTCCTCGACTTTTCCCTGATTTTCCTGATTTTGTCGCAACCTTACTACACAATTATTTTCACAGTTCAATAAAATTATTTTCAGACCTGTGCATCTGATGTTTTAGGTATTTCAATAAAATCATTCTCTCCAGATATAATACATATGTACATATATTCCCCATAGTTTTTCTTCTATTACTCTAAACGCCTCGCACTTTCTCTAAGCATAAGGCACAATTCTCTATGCCAGCCTTTTCTGCCATAAGTTCACCCCGCTGAATTACCTCCGATATCGCTGTCATTCTCCATGGAAAATGGCACGATGTAGGTCGTTCGTTCATATATTGTCTCGTCGGTCGTCTGCGTGATCGGATTCGCCGTGGCAACGAGAAGTCTCAAGATCAGGGCTAGCGAGGCCGCCAGTTGAGCGGCACTGGCCACGTTGGCCCACGACATTTCTTCTTCTTTCTTCCTTTCTTCGCACGCTGCAGCTGCAGCTGTAGAACGCCGCGTGCTCGCGTCTCTCTCTCTCTCTCTCTCTCTCTCTCTCCTCTCTTCCTTTCTTTTACTCTTGCTCCAAATCTTCTTTTTTCTTTCTCTCTCTTGCTATTTCACGAATTCGCCCATCCTCGCCGAGGAACACTGCGCGTTCCTCTCGCGACACGTCTTCGCTCAATTATCGCACCGTCCTTGTCGCAGCGGTCCAAGAGCAGAGCGCACAACGACGCATTGTACATCAGTCCGATTCCTTATCACTGTCATATCGCGGGCGCAAAAGGTTCCTTGGGTCTATTGGGTACGACGAATCAAACCTTTCGGCGAGAATCGCCGCGGCGTGATTGCGCGGCGTGGTAGATCTCAGAATGAGTACTTCCTGTTGAGAACAACAAACAACCTCGTATAAGTCCCGAGACGATTCTATCGCGAGCGTGAGCTCCTCGTGAATCCCGGCCCGGTGCGGTGCGGCGACTCGCGCGAAAGGGAGACACCCAAGTGAGAAATCCCAGCGGAGCGTGCACGGCGAATGCGGAAATCGCACTATCTAACAAAACGCGAGAGAGTTTCCACGAGGTCAGACCCGACTCTATCTACCACCAGACTCGGAAAGGTCGAGACGAAAGCGGTTGACATCGATAGCGCTAGCTGTGCGCATCTATTCGCACCGATAAGACTTGTAGGTATACTGCTTTTATCAATATTTAAACTACTCCGGTAGCGATAGCAATCGCTTTAGCGTTTCAGATAAAGGCTGAAAAGGTAGATCTCTAGGAAAGTAACTGAAGTATTATTCCAAATACCGATCGTGTTTCTAAGTATTCGTCATCAAACGCATGATCGTGTATCACGAGGGAAGATCGCAGGCAGCAGCGGATTATTCGGCCCCCTTGGAACGTTGTAGAGTCACTTCCCCCTGCATTTTTAGTGGGATAGAGACTAGGGGAATAGGCATAAACAACGATGGTCAGTATCGATATATCGTCCTGCCAATCTATTAAGAACAGAAATATATCACGCTATTGCTAAGAAAAATGATTACTCAATTTACCTTCTTCCTTTTAAATAACGGTTTGTTTTTAACAAAGAGTATTTTCTTGACGATAATCATAAAATATGCTTATTATAAATTTTAAAAGAATTCATTAATGTGTGTATTAAAAACAAGAATTTATTTATTTATTTTTTTTTTAAGAATTTTATAAAGTTGATTAAGAAGAAACGACGCTTTCTAAATAAAACATCATTTATATAAAAAATCGAATTTGCTTTGTTTTATTTAATAATCGTCGTTGAAGTATATTAAAATTTACTAGGATTCACACAAAATGTATTCTGAATAAATTTGATGTTTGTGATAAACTTATGATAGATTTTACGGATACATAAACTCTTTTAAAATACTTGAAACAAGTAATTATTATTTATGTACAATGTGTATTTTTCTTGTGTATACTGAGAAAAAAATGTATAGTCCATTTTAATAAATATTTAACTAAATATTCAATTAAATATTTATTAAAATTGACCATATTTTTTCTGAGAATGCAAATAATAATATTAGATAGAAGTGAAAAAAAAGCAAAAAATATAATTTCAATTATATATCGTTAAAAGTTAGGACAAATTTTATCGAAACCAATTTTTTTCTCAAAATTAACTGAACATTTTTGTTTCTTTACTATATCTTCATTATCTACACGATATAGATCATTTCAGCAACACTGCAAACGTTGCAACAATTGCTGTAAACCTCTGTGTTATATGGGTAATCTTCAATATAAAAATTTTGTTGTGCATCAAAATTTTTACTAAAAAAATTGAAATTAAAGAATGAATTTCTTAAGCATTCGCACATTTGTAGAGATTATAATTCGTGGATGATTTCTTAACCGCTTAGAACAAAAGTCTCAGACTCATATCTTTACAGGGGAACTGATCTCTAAATAAGATCTCAGTACAATGTAGAAAGTTCGTGCTCGTACATACAAGCTTTTCCTCCCGTACATCCTTTCAATTTCCGATCAACGAAGAGAAGGTACTTTTGAAGCGACGAAAGTAAATTTTCCTGATATAATGCGAACAATTAAACATCAGGAGAAACTGAGTTTGCTCGAATGCCGGGTTAAATGGATAAAGAAGCAAATTATAGAACAGCCAATAACAATAGCGCTTCCTCGTCAATAGGAAGGAAGAGAAAGACAGAAATAGAGAGAGAGAGAGAGAGAGAGAGAGAGAGAGAGAGAGAGAGAGAGAGAGAGAGAGGGCAAGCTACCCTTCGCACAAAGAGAATCGCGCTCCAGTTTCATATTCCATTTACTGCCTAATTGGCTCGGAATAGATAAATAATTGCAAGAACTTCGAAATAATGCCGACGAATAACGCGATACACATTATTTCGCGACAATATAAACTTTTATTCAATGAAGAAGAATCGCGCATGCGACCACATATAACGACGGCTTACAATTGGCTCATAAAGGAATAATGACGTTTCGTTAACAGTTCTTTTTGTACGAAACATAAAAGATGCGTGTTGCACCGCTTCGCATTGAAACGGTAATTAAAATATGATATATTTCCTTTATTGCGTTTACGATTGAAGTTATTGTAATTAAAATAGCGGACGCACTATGTGTGCGTCAAACGTGTTGAATATATGTTAGCGAGAACATTTGAAAAACTTCGGTCCTCCGCGAGAAAGGGCGGTGTAAAGCGGATGAGACTAATCCACGATTCCCACGTCAATTCGCTTGCAACGTGAGTTTTTATTTCGCAGCGAGACACAGGAATACCCTGTATAATTCGTCCAAATGAGAGTAGGAAAAAAAAGCCGGGACCGCGCCCCATTCCGTGACTCGTCTACATTTGGCCGGCACGAAAACAAAATGTCACACAATGATGCACTACCGGAAATTATTCGGAAGAAGACGAAGGAGTGACAAGTGAGAGTGAGTGAAATCAGTACATTTGGCGCCGTACGAATTTCTGTAATGTAATCAGGTCCCGCATCTTCCGAAAGGTGGAAGCTTCCGAAAGCTTCCACAATCTTTATGGCGTATCTTCAATCGGGATAAGGAGAGAATTCGCGAGAAACGTCGATGGATTGCGTGCATGTCGCACGCGGATGCTACGATGAACGCGCCACGGACTATTCATGAGGAACGTCAGGTCGAAATTGGGACAGCCCGAGAGTCCGCGATTCGAAACGGCAGCGAGGAATGGATTGACCCCGATCGCACGAGAGCGATTTTTGCACCGAGAGAGAAGCACCGGAGCGTGCGTCGACCCTGCGCCGCGCCGATCTGTCGGTTGCCCCGCACGCTTCCTTCCCCGGCGATTCTGTTCTCGAGGTATTCCAAAATTTCGTTGCACACACGAAAAGAACGATTTTAACGAAATATCTAATTCACATTTCATCAGCTTGAACACAGATCAGAAAATAATTTTGTTGGACCATCAAAATAGTTCTGTAGAAATATCAAGCATATGTTACGATAGCATGAATAATGATGTACAAAATTGTTTTATGTTCCAGTTAACAGTCTTGAGTGTCTTACGTCATTACTTCGATGGTCCAACAAAATTATTTTCGGATTTGTACTTACAGTTGGTTAAAATTTTAGATACTACAGCAAAACTAATTTTCGTGTAGGTACACTGAAAGAAAAGATTGGTTGAATATATAATAGTATAGCATTCTTAATTGGCTGCAGGAGTTAATTAAAAATGCTATGCCATATTTTACCATTTAAATTGCTGCAGCAGCCAATCTTCTCTTTTAGTGTACAGATCTGAAAAGAATTTTGTTTGGACCATCAAAATAATTAGGACGCTCAAACTGCATTGTTAAATTTACAATGTCAAGTTATACCCAATTTGAGTTAGTTTAACAATTTTTGTCGGTCGCCACTATCATCGTATTCAATACTGTCATCGTATTCAATTGTTCATTTGATTGGAACGGTGGAATTAAACAATTTCACTGAAGAAAATTATTAAATTTGATTCAAATTCAATTTATTGCTTCCTAAGAACATTGATATGGACGATTTTTACTCTGGAAATATGGAAGTATGGTTTAAAAATTTTTTTAATGTTATTTAATTTAAGACGTTACCATTGTTTAGTGAAACAATGCCAATTAAACGAATGATTAACAAAACTAAAAATGATTTTACCTTCCTAAATATTTAGTAGGTATTATCAAAATTTAGAAAAATAAAATAATTTTTGTTTATATTAACTAAACTTTAGCAGCTATTAATAAATCTTTTCAGTGTACGGTCCATCAAAATTATTTTTCAATCTACATATTATCTAGCTAAATTTTTAGTTAAATTCTTCAAACAAAATCATTCCTTTCGTGCGCGTTTCTTTTCCTAGGATGCGTACAGATTCCCACCCGAGTGCTCTCTCGGGATCTTTTTATTCTTTTTTAACGTTCAGTTAAAAGAACAACAAGAATGAAATAAATCTGAATGGCACTTAGGTGGAAATCTGAACATAGCCCTACGCGTTTCCGCGATGCGGTCGCAGCGGATGCACCAAGTTCTACCGATCGAACCCGCAACCCGACGACCGAGTCCGTCAATGTCGCTTCGTCAACGTTGTCGTTGTCGTCGGCGTCGCCGAGCGTCGCCACACCGCGTCGCGCCGCATCGCGACAGAATCGTTCGATTCTACTATATTTCCTCTCGAATCAAACCGGAAGTTGGAAAGACGACGTGATTCTCTCCGTTTCTTGTATATTATTCAACACCATTTGCAATCTGCTCTATTTCTTTCTTTTTAGAATCACTACCGTAGCGACGCTTTTTATTATTCAATGACATTTACTGTCTAGTTGAAAATTTACGAATTTTTTTCTGATAACTACAATTTTACTTGTAAAAACAGCACATAGTTAGACTTCCTTGTGTCAAGTATGAACAAAGTAAATCGTACGTTATCGCAGATGTGTCATTGAAATTCATCAATGTTTCTCGTTAATCGAAGTGACTCACATATATATAATAATATTACTCGTTTTCTTCTTCCACTGAATATAAAGGAAAATAAACAAAGTGTCAATAAAATCTATTGAAGCTTGCTATAATCGAAAAGAGTTGCAATAGAAATTGCTCGCGTCGAATATAAAAGGACTGGATTCAGTTCCCAGTTTCACTTTATTGGTATCTGTCGTCTCATTGAAACCGATTAATACTTTTCGATAATCAAAATCACTCGTAAAATCGCGTCGTTCACGACGATGATTCACGCTTAAGTTAACGCACTGGAAAGCGAAGTTGGAAGAAAAAAAAAAAGAAAGAGAGAATATAGCAAGTGTTACTTTTCTACACAATGAATACGTTCCTCCGATCGATTAATCAAATTCTTCCTTCTCTCCTGGTTCCCTTTCAAGTATTCGCCCGCGAATACGTCAATCCGAAAATACGACGGCACGAAAGGATCCCAAGGATTTTTTTCCCGAACGACACACAGCGGTTCGGTCCCGGGATTCGTACTTCCTGCACCTGCCTGACGCACTGAAGAAACTTGACGAATCGAACAAGAGACGGAGAGGAAAAGAGAAAAAAAAAAAACACGGAAAAAGATGTAAAGAGGTACGCGGAGAGTTATAGCGTAGCCTATACGCGAAGTACGGAGGATATTACGGATTCGCCGCACCAGTTACATTTTGGCACTGCTCTACATGCACATCTCTCGCTTACGCTCGCGTCGTATCGACCCCTCGACCCCGTCGTCTCTGCCCACTCCGAAATGCGAAATTCGATTCGGAGCAGCGGGACTCTCCGATCGAAGAGCGGCTCCCGGCGACTCGTGCGGCCCGAACAAAGGATCACACCCAGGCAGGCGAGCGACGACCTGCCCGCGATATATCCTTACGATTTCACGGACTAGGCGTCAACCAGCAATCCGGAGGAGGCGTCGTCGGAATCGACGGTCCGCCGCCATCTCGGCGAGCTCGCACTGTCTCTCTCTCTCTTTCTCTCTCTCTCTCTCTCTCTCTCTCTCTCTCTCTCTCTATCTCTCTTTCCCTTCCTCTCTTTCTTTACTAGCGGGACAACCTTTCTCCTAGTCGCGACTTTTTTTCGCACTCGGCGATTCCGCGACTCCACGAGCCGCACCAACCGCAAATCGACGAGGAAACGCACGCGACTCGAGATGATTTCAACACAAAAGCGGGCACTCACACCGGAATGACGCGCGTACTGTCAATCGCGCGCGTGAGCGCGACGCGTGCACGCCAACGACTACACGCGCACTCCCGCTGCATCGAGGTTGCGCTCACTTCGAATTACGGCTCGTCGTTCACCGTTCACGCACTCACGCGCGTACACGCGCGTACACGCCCGCGCCCGCGCCCGCGCTCGTAGCCGCGGCTCGTGCATCGTCGTTGCGGGTCCCTCTCGTATCCGGCGCACCACCAGGAGGGTACTGTACGGGGACCGAAGCGTGAATCTCACGTACGTTCTTTGAAATATTTATAACGGAATTTCCATTTTCTTCGGTGGAACACTCGCTGCGTACGCGCGTCTCGCAACGTTCTTCCTCTTGCCTTTCCTCCAAGTGGATTTTCGACCAGCAAAGGGTCACGGTACCAATGAATATCCAATGATCCCAGGATGATCAAATGTCAAGTCTCCATGGAGACGTGAAAAAAAAAAAAATCACTTTTCAGCCTGACAACGCGTTGCACGCGGCCGAGAGACCCGAGATGCACGTGCGCCCGACACGGACTCGATACTCCGGTCTCATTGTCGTATCCCGGCTGACGATGACGACTCGCGGCGGTGGCGACGACGATGACGACGACGACGACGACGACGACGACGGGCGGACCGGCTGCTGGCGTGCCGATGCAGCGTGGTCGCCGCAGCCGACTCGAGCGGGCACTTCTCTCTCTTTCTCTCTCTCTCTCTCTCTCTCTCTCTCTCTCTCTCTCTCTCTCTCTCTCTCTCACTTGACTGCCGCGTGCTGAAAAATCGGGGAAAATCGATTGTCGAGACCAGGCGCGGCGTCGACCGAAACGCCGTAGCAGCTGCTCCTGCTTTCTCTCTTTCTCCCCCTCTTTCTACCCCCCCCCCCTCTCTCTCTCTCTCTCTCTCTCTCTTCCCCAATCTCTCTCCTCGTCTCTCTTC
>NW_017305474.1:1193649-1193952 GCF_001594115.1 Trachymyrmex septentrionalis
TCTCCCCCCCTCTCTCTCTCTCTCTCTCTTCCCCAATCTCTCTCCTCGTCTCTCTTCGGTCTCTCTCTGCAGTCGGCTTCCTCTGTCGCACAGTCACCGGCTGTCACAATCCCCACTTCTTCTCCTTCCTCCCGTGTCCGTTCCACGTCTCTCTCTTGCACGAGCGAGATCCTCTCTTTCTCTCTTGGACCTTTGAATCAGCTGCCTCTGGCCTCTTTCTTTATCTCCTGTTTTTCTTCCCTCCTCTCCCCTCTCTCTCTCTCTCTCTCTCTCTCTCTCTCTCTCTCTCTCTCTCTCTCTCTC
>NW_017305474.1:1194052-1195521 GCF_001594115.1 Trachymyrmex septentrionalis
CATTAGTAAGCTTATAAAATTAAGTCTCGTTGGAAACTCCTTACAAGTTGGCAGAATAAACTCTTTATTAAAATACTAAATTTCTATTGAATGTGAAGAAACGTTTCTATGAATGAGAAATTCCCAAGCGTACTCTTAGCACGATGATTCTTAGCAGTCTAGATTAGATAATCTAGATTCTAGATTATGGGAATACTCCCTTCGGGAATGGAGCACTCCCGACGTCCGAGAAGAATTTCTATCGTAGACGTGAATGCAGCGGCAGGTAGAAAGTTGGCAATAGACACACGCAGAGCGATGACGATGATTCAGGATATGACGATGAAAACGATGAATCACCAGCAGCAGATTTAAACAGGCTATATAATGCATTCTAAATGCAGTTAGAAACAAGGAAACTTCATTCTGCGCAGACATTCGACGGTCCCCTTTTTTTTTTCTTTCTCTCTCTCTCTCTCTCTCTCTCTCTCTCTCTCTCTCTCTTGGAGAAAATTATTTCAAAGTCTCTATCTTAACATTTCAATTACAAACGGTAAATATTTGGATAGGTACGTTCGTAATCCCGTACGAATTGCCGCGATGCGATAAGAGAGATCCCCGAAGTCTAAGTCTAGCCGAGGGCAATGCGAGCTCTCTGCTTAATAATTAACACAAATGTTAATACAAACGATATTGTGAACAAGCAAACATTCACCTTCGTAACTACGTAGAACTCTCGTATTGCAGCTGCAGCTAAACCAGCTTTCCGTTGAATACCTTGTTACGAACGATACGCCGCGTTCTGCTTTACCGTGCTCGGGTATATACGGTATTCTATATCTGCTCTATACTCGGGGGAGAATTTCCTAATTTCATTTTGGTACTCGGATTTATATATCGTTTCCAATTTTCTGCCAAGTCTCATGGAAAATCATGCGATGACGGCTCGCAATTTTTTACCTTTCCCTCCCCTCCCCTCTCCTCCCCCCGTCCTCCTCCTCCTCGCCTCTTACTTACCTCCCTCGTCGGTCATCACCGTCACGGTCGACGCTGGTCCGTGACCCTCGGGGTTGAATACCTGCAGAGAGACGAGGTACTGCGTGAAGGTATCCAAATTGTGAATACTGTGATTCTGAAAAAGAAAAGACACGTTTTTTTCCCTTCTTTCCTTCGTTTACCTTTCCATCTTCTCGCCCTTACAAATGGCGTACTGAGACGCAGTGTCACGCTACTTACGTCAACAGCAGGATCACGAATGTAAACGTTTTTCATTTCTTCATCCGCTTTCTCGCGTCGCCGGTACCCGATGCGATACCCAAGGAACTCGCCGTGTATGGTGTCGCGACTCGGTGGCTTCCACGCCAGATAAATAGACGTCGCTGAGGTATTGTGTGCCGCCGTGATGGTTGGTTTTCCTTCTGGTACTGTAAATAATCATACATATTTGTACGTAAACCCTTCCAATCCTAAACTTCGGTGGTGGTGGGGGG
>NW_017305474.1:1195621-1196675 GCF_001594115.1 Trachymyrmex septentrionalis
GAAAAGGAGATCTCAAAAATAGAGGCGAGAGAAAAGCTAATCCTGAAAAAGTACATTGCGCGCTCGAAAGAGAAAAGTATTACACGTCCGCGTTTATGAATACAATACGTATCTCGTTACACGAGGAAATTCGCGCGACTTCGAGTGGTCAAAGCTCATCTAAATATCGTGTATGTTTATTTCATGCGAGAACAGATTGTTTTATCCCTTTGGGAAATCGCGATGAAGCTCCGCGATTCTCTCTCATCTTGTTCTTTTCTCTCTCTCTCTCTCTCTCTCTCTCTCTCTCTCTCTCTCTCTCTCTCTTTGTCTTTAGAGTATTATTATTTCTGTTATTTTCACTAATATCTATATAGTTCTTCATTTTATTTCTGTAATGCATTATTTTTCTTATTCTGTATTATTTTTATTATTATCTATTGTTTGCAGCTCTTCATTTTTATTTATAAATGCGTTATATCTTCTATTTTTATACGTTTTTTTTTTATACGTTTGTTGCGCTGCTCTCTGCTTTGCCTTGTATTTAAAATTTTTAAAGAGGGCTCTAGAACTTAAGAAATGCTTAATTAATCAATCTCTCTCTCTCTCTCTCTCTCTCTCTCTCTCTCTCTCTCTCTCTCTCTCTCTCTCAAGTGTTCTCAGTTTTGTTTCTTTGTTTATTATTTTCATTATTACTCCCTATTATCTGTAGCTTTTCATTTTATTTATAATGTATTATATCTTCTACTTTTTCATATTTTCTTTCGTTTTGTGTTTTTGTTGCATTACGGTCTGTTTTGTCTTAAAGTTCTTAGAAGGCTTGTCCTAAAACTAAAATAAGCGCTCAATCAAACAATCAATTAATTTTTCTCTCTTTTCCTTCCTTCCTTATCGAAACATTTTAATAAAACGTTAAATATTATTCACTATAGAAATCCATCGGTTGAAAAAAAAACCTGATTCTAAAGAACAAAGCGATATGACATACCGTAAAAAATAATATTTAAAGTTGCTGCAGGACGCAACGTTCGATGGCCGGGAATCGATAGTTGTGATTGCGTCGAACACGAATAAA
>NW_017305474.1:1196739-1198152 GCF_001594115.1 Trachymyrmex septentrionalis
AATCCTCCCCCCCCCCTGCTCCCGTTTTCCGGGCGAGCAGAGAAAAATTAAAACGTAATATTTAATCGACAATCACATGAATATAAATTTTGAAACTCTTGGAAATTTCAAGTTTTCCCCCATATTTATGGAGGAGCGCGATATAAAATTTTGCAGCCATTCATACGTGTGTTGTTGACGCACGCGCGAATGTATTTTACGCTCGACGTAGAATGTATATTTCCGACGAAATCATTCGATCTATGTTAACAATATCTCTTTATATACATACGCGCGATCGTTTACCAGCATACATACCGTTTATTGATCCTCCCTCCCTCGTGAAACTGTTTTCGAAATCGGACATTTTTAATTCCGCGTTTCCGCGCGCATATGAACCGCATCTAAATCCGCATATCGCAATCCACATACGCGCGGTAAATTGATATCTTTTTCCATGTCGTTACATGTAGAAAAATGAGTCGATGGGAGCGACCGAATTTTTTCGCGCCCAAAAAACATAAAAAAAAAAAAGAAAAAAAAACACATTCATCGTGAATTTTTGCCGTTATTAAATATCGCTTTCTTCGCGCGCGACGCGCGTTTCACACATCCGAGAAGCGCCGGGCGGCTATTCAATCTCCGTGACGTCGACCGAAATGCGCGGGTGTGTGAGCCGCTAAAAAATGGCCGTGTAATAATTTTAATGCTGGTGTAATTTGTTTCAGGTTGCCTTATCGCGAAGGCAAGGCAGGTGAGGCTCGTTGTCCCCAGTTACGGCAGACGACCCAAGTTCGAAATAATTAGCATCCGCGTGTCACTTTTTGAAACACCCCCCGGTCGCGCTGTCACGATATCGCGTCGGCACGTCGCGTCTCGTCGCGTCGGCCGACTCAGCCGCAGGGGATGAGAAATTATCGCAGAAATTATACCGAGACATTTAATGCGCGTTGTGCGTCAGTGGCCGCTCAGTTAACCTGACCGACCCATCCGTCGTGTTTAATGCCGGTGAAAACGTTAATTGCACGATAACGGAGCGATTAATTGTGCGAAGACGATCGCACGAAGCGCCCGTACAAGAAGTGGAAAAGTAAGGGATTTTGCCGCGATAACGAGCAATCTCGCCGTCGTCAATTATTTAATTAATTAATTATCAATTATTTTATTACCCTCCATCCAACAATCTATCTTTATATTTGTAAACAAATGGGAAAACCGATCGTTAATTTATGATTCCAAGGAAGAATAGTAAGTATCGAATTAATTATATCTTTGCAATTATTTCTGCATCGAAAGAAGATATACGAATATCTTGCGTGAGGTAAAATTACATGATAAAAATGTTCCACTTAATTGTCAGAAAAGAGGATAATGTGTGTGTGTGTGTGTGTGTGTGTGTGTGTGTGTGTGTGTGTGTGTGTGTGTGTGTGTGTG
>NW_017305474.1:1198182-1199583 GCF_001594115.1 Trachymyrmex septentrionalis
TGTGTGTGTGTGTGTGTGTGTGTGTGTGTGTGTGGCGTACAATGTACAACGATAAGCTGACAAGTATTGAATTGAGTATTAGCAGAAATAAGTGAAAAGTGATAAGTCGCTTAGGTAGCCTCCGCCCCTTCACTTACGTTGGGGCAATTTAGCGCCGCGATAAATGCAAGTTGCACTTTTTACCGGTGCTAAATCTGCGTTAACTTATTATTACCCCGTCGGCGTGTTTATGACGATAGCGTCGGTTTTATGCTTCCGTGATATATTATCGAAGTACCAATTTCGCCGTAAGCGCTGAAACGCTTAATCGTGACAAACCGTCCGCGTAAACGTTGCTAATATTGTTCTCGAAATCTACGTATCGGCGTAATAGCGCCGTAAGTACACGAGCGTACATATTACATGGCTTAGCGTGCGAAATTACGCCATCCCGATCGAGGTTGGCGCTTTACGTGGTGTATCCCTTCCCCCTCCCCTCCCCCCCCGCCCGTAATTAAACTGTAATTATTAATTTTTTTCCTTAATATACATTCTCGCTTGCGCTTTTACAGGTAGAACAGGTAAAACAGATGGGTTCGTGCTCCGAGCTCGGCTAACTTGAGTAAACGAACGATAAGGGCGTAAAAATTGGGCCGCATTGTCGCGGGCACGACAGAAGACGATCGAAGAATCGCGGCCTGATTTGGTGCTTCCAGACGATTCGTCACGATTTAACCGGGACGCGACAAAGTATTGTCGTTATGTAATATCAAGGTGGAAAATAAATTACCTCGGTCACCCCGGTACTGTATAGAGATTCTTCGGGTTCCCATCGCTACGTCGAAACGTGACTCGCGGAAAGGCGCCTTTATTGCATCTCTGCCGAGTCCCTCTACTACTTTATCAACCCCGTCGGAATCGAAAATAGTTCGCACAGCAGGCAGAAGCTACCGCTCTTTCCCGATTCTCAAGACGACTCCCGCGAATGAACTTACTTAGGATCCCGACCCATCGGATGTTGCGGCAGCAACAATGCGATTCACTTCTTTCCCTTCTCTATCCCTCTTACTCTCTGTCAGTCTCTTGTACGATTTTTAGCGAGAAAGGCTACGTTCCCCGTTTATTCCACGCCGAAGTTAATTACACTGAGTGATATAGTATATCTAATCAATGAGCAAATTTCTCGGTTAAACCAATAGACGATTAAACCTTGAGTCCTTCATTTATCGTTATTATTACAAGCGGTTGTAAATCTGCTCAACTTGCTCGATATACAGAATTAACAATGTGGCCAGTGAATAATCTCCTTCAGCGAACATAATCGATAGTTATGATGGAACGTTGATTGACACATAGACACATCTATCTTACACGGAATAAGTTTGTTGAGATATCTGAAAGTTTTTAGATACGGATATGAAA
>NW_017305474.1:1199683-1200549 GCF_001594115.1 Trachymyrmex septentrionalis
GTGATGGAACGTTGATTGACACATAGACACATCTATCTTACACGGATAGAATAAGTTTGTTGAGATATCTGAAAGTTTTTAGATACGGATATGAAAATAATTTTGTTGGCTCATCAAAATAATTATGTAAGAATCTCAAGTGTGATGAGCAACGCTGTAAAAAGTTTTAACACTAGTTAACTAGCTATTAGTTCGAGTGTCCTACATAATTATTTTGACGGTTCAACTATTTTCTGATCTGTGCCGAGCTGAATTTAATTAGATTTTCAGAAAAACAACTTCTTTCCGTATACATAAAATTAGAAATCCAGAAACTGCCACGGCTTGTAAGTAATGAGAGAAGAAAAGAATCAAATTGTTTGAATCCTTGTTTGTTCTACATAATTATTTTGACGGTGCGACTAAATTACTTTCAGATCTGTGTCTAAGCTAAATTTTACATACTTTCGTAAAACCGTACTTTCCGTGTGTAAGCTCTAAAGTAAAGACGTGCTCTTTCATTGAGAAAATCTTATAAAGTTAAAAATCCTGAAAGTGTCTCTAGGTACTTAGAAGTACCTAGAGAAGAATTATAATTCATATTTACGTTCAATACGAGATTGAATGTCGCGTTTGATGCCGCGGATCATCGTTGCGGATTCTCACAGAGAGATATGCTCTTACATTGACACCGACGGTGGCCGAAAAAAAACAGAAGAGGTTAGCTACCCCGGGTGAGTTCCTAGAATTTTCAGTTTGGCTCTCCGACTCGCTGGCGCGAATGAACTTACCAGGACGACGCAGTGCCGACGGGTGTCCCGATGGCTAATTGGTAGCTTGGTCGCGCTGTATATTTATGGCGAGCGGGGGGGGGGGGGGGGGGGGGG
>NW_017305474.1:1200649-1205138 GCF_001594115.1 Trachymyrmex septentrionalis
CCCGGAAATGGGTAGGACGCCGTGGTGCCGTATACGTATTTGGACCCGGCCGCGAGGTAAAGTGGTAGTAGAGAAGTTTCGTCGGTCCGTGCCCTATTGATCCGGGTGTACGGAGGGAGGTGAAAGGGTGCTTTCATTTGAGCCATCGTGAATTCCCGTGCCGTTGCCACACGGGCGAGCGACCGAGCGACCGAGCGACCGAACGACTACCACCGGTCCGGATCGACCTATCTACCTACCGGCCGGCCTACCGCGTCCGATATCCCGCGAATTAGAATCACGAATTAGAATCCGGTAGCATAAACCAATGCGCGCCGGGTATCCACGGTATCATCCCGTTGTTCGTCGTTTTCGTTTGTTTGCCGAATGTCCGTCGCCGAATCCGTTGCCGAACCTACCACCCGGTACTCAATGCAACGTGACCTGTCTACGCATCCTGTCAATATTGACGCATTATTCAGCACTCGTACGATCGTCGACGTCGATGTGGGCACATCGACTGCCACATTCCGTTTGCAAACTGAAACGAATCGCGCGTCGCACCGCGCCGCACCGCAATAACCGACGAGGAAGATATCGTTTTTCGAAGAGCGCCATCAACAGTGTTTCCCGTTAGAGCATCCCGAAAATGCATCGTCCGTAATTAAAAACGGTGGGAGCGAGGTAAGCGCGAAAGTGTGCCGCAGATGGAGAAACGGTGCACGATGGAATCTCTATCACCGTTTTGAAAAATTACAGACCAACAAAAATTGTCGTTTCGTTCTTTCCCCCGTATTAGTGTGCACACAAAAGGATATCATTCTATTACTGCAAAAGTGTGATGGCTCCATTTTTCTTCCCTCCGAGTAACGGTTATTTTTAACAAAAAGTATTTTTTAAATAATATTAAAATATATATATACTTATCGTAAGGAGAAAAATATTTGGTGGAATTAACTGGAATCCTGGTGGAAAATGAATAACTCTAGTTAAATCTACTAGATTTCTTGTTAAATTTACTAAAATTCTATTGTAGTTGAAATAATCAACATTTAAAATAACTAGAATTCTAATAGATTTAATCAGAAATTTAGTAGACTTAATCAGAATTCCGGATCGTTCATTTTCTACTGGAATTCCAAGTATTGTAATTCAACCAAACATTTTTGTAATTTTAGGAAAACTCGTTATCATGTACTCAAAACATTAATTCTCTTTCGAAGAATAATACAAGATTCGTCGAAGAAACGACTTTATATAATAAACAAATCGAATTTGTTTAATGACCTTGATGGAGTATTAAAGTTTTACTAAAGATTCAGAATATATTTTGAATAAATTTGATCGTGATGAGCTTCCGATAGGTTTGCGAACGTATGAACTTTCCAAATACTTGATACAAATAATTATTACTCGTGTAGGTCCTACGATATATATTTTCCCGTATGTATACATTCTTCCCCCGTCTATTTGTCTCTTGGAGAATGTCGTAAGTGACGTACGAAACGTCGTTCGCAGAAATACGTTCGCGGAAATACTTCGTTTCTCCGTACGTTGCGGTCGTGCACACCGTCGATTTCGAGTGCATGCGATACTCATTGCACCGACAACACGAATATATCGCGACCGCATTTCATCCTCGCCGCCGCGAACCGGCTTCGCACGACGAATGTATCGTTTTTCGATCACGCTACGTCCCTCGGAAAGAGTTTTTTTTTCCTCTCCTTCCCTCTTTTTTTTATTTTAATACATAAAAATTCCCGCACTGTATCGCGTTACTTAACATCACGTGAAAACAAACTGGGCGCGTGTGTCCCAGGTTCAACAATATTATATTTCTCGATATGGTATTCGTTAACTGGCGGAAGGACCGATTCGATAGCGCGATCGAATCTAAACTACCGTGGGAAAACGACCGTATGTTGCAGTCACGTAACGAAGCAACAAAAAAAGAGAGAGAGAGAGAGAGAGAGAGAGAGAGAGAGAGAGAAAGAGAGAGAGAGAGAGGAGAGAATTATCGCGAGCGTTATCTCGAAGCGTTAATTCAGGCACAGCTGATAGGATCGCGTGCGATATTGCGACGGGAAATTACAAAAATACCGACTGTCAATGATACGCGAATAAAATCGCGCGTAGGATTTCGCGATTTATCGACACCGTCGGAGTAATATCACCGCCGAATTCTTTTCCCGGCCGTGTCACGTATCAGCTCATTGACGTCATTGTTTAAATTAATTATTAACAGGGATGTGCGTACGAGCGCACTTCCACATGGAGATATGCGAAATCCGGCTCGGCAATGCAGATGTGTCTCGATAGCTAGATAATTATTCCCATCTCACACGGTAGAATGATGAACCATCGTTGATGAGCCACTACCCGGTCATAGTTATATGGCTACGTATGTTTCTAATAAGAGAGTCGGGTTTGCATACAATATCCGTTTGCGAAATAAACCTGCAGCGTATCGCATTTCAATTTTTAACGTGAAACATCTCGGAAACAGAATCGAGTTTCGGAACGGGAGTATAAAATAAACCCTTGTTGATCCTTGTTGAAGAGAATGCATACACTGGAAAAAGAGTGGGTCGGGTTGGATTAATTGGAATTCTGGTTAAAAATTGACAAATCAGAATTTTCCTGATTGAATCTATTATAATTCTAGCTGAGGTAACTAGGAATTGATACGATCAATATCTTCTGGTTCGTTCATTTTTCAACTAGAAAATTTTCTTAGTGCAGTAAAAGCAATACGTTCACTGGTGAAAATACCCTCGGTTCTGTATATGTACTTAACAATATAAATTTTAATGTAAGTAATATTAAGTGAAAATCAACTGAGAAATATTCAACGCAAATCAGTCATATTCTTATCTTAGTGCTTAATAATATTTTTAATTGTGAATATATATAATTGTGTGAATTTTATAATTTCCAGTTCAAGCAAACGTCGATTATTGATGAAAGCAGTACATTTACAGATGGAAATATTCTCGATTCAGTATAATTACAGCGGAAAAAGAAACTGCGTTAATTGGAATTCTGATTGAAAATGGATAATTCAAATTTTCTGATTTAATCTATTATGATTCTAGTTCAGATAACCAAAATTCTGATTAACGTAATCAGAATTTTTTGGTTCGTTTATTTTCGGCAAGAAATATTTCTCAGTGTAATAATATAAATATTAATTTAGGTAATTATTAAGTAAAAATTTTCACCGACAAATGTTGAACAAAAATAAAGTTCAGTTCTGACTGTGTTTCAAGATCGATAAATAATCAGCGCATAATTTACTTAACAATTGTAAACTTCACACAAAAATGTTATTAGACATCAAACTCCGCTTCGATGAAATGTGATCTTCTTCACTTATTTGTGTTAATTTAGGTTTCTATATAAATTTTGATACTGTGTTAGAGAGTAGTTGTGCAGAGAAATGTGACACTGAAACTTGTTGCAATATAACAGGGACGATATCCAAAATATTCGGCAATCGATACATTCAATTTAAAACTTAATTAGCATGCTATTAATATAATATTACGTGGTTAATAATGTAATGTAATATGTTACCGCCCTCTCTACGATAATATAAATTAATGTGTAAATAATTAAGAAAGGCATGTATGTGAATGCAGATATATGAGTGAATATATGAAGAATGTCAAATTTCCTCTTTCCAATCTCTAAATAAACTATTAATTATATTATTAAATACGATTAATTATAATAATTTGTACAAATTTTTGTAATATAAATTAAATAACTATTTTTAAATATGCAATATAATATAATATTATTAATAATAATAAACATAGCGTAAAATGATCAGAGATATTTTAACATTCTAACAAGCGACATGATATAAACTAAATACTAACAAAACCTAATATAAAAAAATTCGTTAAAAATTATATTCCTCCTATATGTGTGCAATATTATAAAATCTGTAAGCATCAATTATTCTGATTGACTCTGTAACATTTCCTATGTACTTTACGAATGATCAGCGCGCAGAACTGGAAAGGGCAAAACGTCGAGAGAGAAAAAAAACTAGCGAGTTGCAACAGACGCGAATTCAGTGCTCGCGCGTTTACTCGTTCATCCGTTAAAAATGAACTGGGATTCCATCTACGAGGGTTACATTCCACGAGGCACCTAATTCTCGTTGGACCGCGAGTTGGCCCTTCGCAATGCACGCGGGCGCGAATAACCCGGTAATTGGGGCCTGCGATCAGCGACGCGCGGGAATCCAGGTCGAAAAGGGTTGAGAGTGTGGAACGGCGAGATGGTCCTCGCACTCGCAAACTTTGTCGTCCGTGGCGCGTATATATGGCTACACGTTGCTGGCCATCCTCCCGCGCTCGACGAAATTTATAGGGTCGGCTTGGCCTGGCGTAAGATTCGACCTGCTCACCCTATTTCATAACGTGCGGGAGAATGACGTTGAGGACGCCGGCGACGAAAGAAAGGATGTGGGAAATGTAGAGAGATAGAAAGAAAAAAA
>NW_017305474.1:1205238-1205808 GCF_001594115.1 Trachymyrmex septentrionalis
AGAGAGAGAGAGAGAGAGAGAGAGAGAGAGAGAGAGAGAGAGGAGGAACGAATTAGCAAACAAAAGGAAAAGAATGGGCTCAACTTGAGCCTGCTTGTACGCTCCCGGCTGCCGGCTGCAATTAGCGCCTCTTTAGTTAGCCGTCCTGAACGATTCTTCTCGCCTCTCCGGATGCCAAGAACTGGTCGTGCCGCGCTCTCAATCCTCTCCCGTCCTCGCCGCCGCTGTATTCTTTCGGACTTTCCTCCTTTCGGCCGGAATTTCGTCACTTTCTTCCGCGTGTCGTCGTTAAACGCTTTGCGCCCACCCTCGGGAACGCTAACGACCAGAGGGTGTCAACCATTTAATTTAGCATGACGCCATTCAGCGTCATCGTGGTCGACAAACTTCGTTTTGATAGCCTGCGGGAGATGTAATTTGGACGATTGAATCGGTTTGAAGCACAGATGTACGCGACGAGAGGATATCCTAAAGCCGATATTGGCCTTCACTGGGAAACTTTGCTATCACAACGCTTCTAAGAGAGAGAGAGAGAGAGAGAGAGAGAGAGAGAGAGAGAGAGAGAGAGAG
>NW_017305474.1:1205836-1207060 GCF_001594115.1 Trachymyrmex septentrionalis
GAGAGAGAGAGAGAGAGAGAGAGAGAGAGAGAGAGAGAGAGAGATGGAAGAGATGAGAAAGAAACGTGAAAATGCTTCGCGTTGGCAATGATTATATTTAGAGGTAAATTTTATACAGTATTTTAACTGTTTTTTTATAAATTCTTCCAAGATTGACAACAGGCAACATAAAGTATTAAAACATACGGAAAGGGATCGATATTGTTGTATTAGCAGCATTAGTTAGTAGTCTAATTTAAAGTCTTGTTAATTTAGTTGACATTACCTATTAATAAAATATTTTGTTAAAGAACATTTGTTTCATTAAATTAACAAGATTATTTTCTCACAATCAGTCTTTAGACACAATAGGGAGTTTTTGAAATAGCGTTTATTTAGATACAATGAACGCTAAGGTCAGGTAATCTTCTTCTTAACAATTAAGAAAAGAATAATATGACTTTAGCGTTCACCGTATCTGAATTCACGTTATTGCAAAAATTCCCTAATATCTTAAACTTAGGGTAACAATATCATAAATTATTCTGCCAAGCAATTTAATACTATTGATGATAATAAGCATCCTAACAAGTTGTAAATAATTTGATACTAATAAGCACCTTAAAAACTGTAAATAATTTATTAAGAAAATATCACTTCTGCCAAGATTCAAACCTCCTTACATTTCGTGATGAATGTCTTAATTGGACCACAGAGCTGTGATGATATTTTACGCAATAAATTATTATCTACAGCTTTTAAGATGCTTATTAGCAACACTATTATATTGTTTGGCAATTAAATTTGTGACATTGCTACTCCGGTTTGATTTAAGATTGCATTTAAAGGTACCGAAATGTTATTTAAGCATTAAGATTTAGCTCAGGCCGATAAGGCCTTTTCATTATTTATTGTGTATATAGAATTTTTTAGGACACATTATTTAATAAGATTATTTTCAATTAGATTGCTGTCGATTAATGTTTAATACATTATTTTTTCATGCATGACTTAATCAGGACGATCTGTTTTCGATTTACTGAGAAATCAGTATCATCACTACCGCTGTAATTTCCACAAGTATTCATTGTTTATAATATGTATACAACATAATAATATGTTATTAATATGTCAATAAATTAATATTTTTATAATATACAAATGTAATAAATCATACAAGTATTTATAATAATTAAATTACCTGTATAGTTATCCATAATATGTTATCGTTTTATTGAAACTGAT
>NW_017305474.1:1207160-1215226 GCF_001594115.1 Trachymyrmex septentrionalis
ATAGCGCGAACAATTCTCTGTGCCTCTTTAAAACTGTAATTTATATCTCTTACTCTCGTTTGAAAGATTCCTGAGAAAAATAACGATTCGAACGTATATTCCGCTATTTCGATAAAAATGCTTCGATTACCTATTCGTTCATCCATTAAAAATGAACCGGGATTACAGTTTCGATTGTTTGATAGACACGAGGATAGAGAGGCTGCCCAAGGAAAATAAGAATGTCAATTTGACGTCATATTGACCAATTATTGACCGAATTTATGTTATTTTTTTGACACAACTCGATCGATGTGGCATTTTTGGATTTTTTGTGTTCCTATTGGGGTAAAAAAAGGAAAAATAAAAATTGCGGGACTTACTTTCGCGGAGGGTCACCATGTAATAGGACGCCTGGCTGGGTTTGCTACGTCCTAAAGCATTTATCGCCGCCACTCGGAAGCTGTACACCGTGAACGGCCTCAGGTTCTCGACAGTGTAGAACGTGTCGTTGTGCGGTGTTATGATCTCCTTCGTCGCGTTCCACGGGCCGTCCTCGTCGATGCTGAAAATAACAAATGCGCCACGTTATGATATTTGCAATTCAACCGTTCGCCACGTGACTGAAAGTCACGCGCTATCGTCGCATAAACGCTCACAATGCGGAGAACTTGAAAATCGCTGTGAAAAATCCTATACGAGTTGATCAATCTAATATTCTTGTCAATATTCCCTAGTATATCTTTTTTCTCCTCCCTTTCTTACATGATTTGTGAGAAAATGTCTGAAGACGGAGGTCGTATATCGATATTTTGAAAGGCTCAAATATGATAATATGCGTCTATAACCTGCCTCATAAAGTTACACGAAACTCTCCTATAAATTGCGTTAAGAAAATGTTTCAGCAGATGATTGGTTGGAGAATTTTACCTTCTTTCTCTCGCTCTTTCTCTCTCTCTCTTTACGACGTGAAGAAGAGAAAACTTTTGTGAAAGATATTCAAATTGCAAATGCGGAATTCATGAGATAATGTCGCTTTTAGAATGCCAATCCTGTATTAATGCTATGGTGAAAAAAGTATAGAAAAAAAGTAATCTTCAAATTGGCAATTGACAGATACTGGTATGTCAGAACTTATTGACACACTGTGACTGCTTTGGGGATACTGTGAGTTCTCTACAAACAAACGAAGCTGACAAGTAAATGAATTGAGCAAATCTAGACACGATAAATGATTTCCAAGATTACTTTCAAAATTCACACATGATAGACGAGAGTCGATCGAGGAATTTTCCGCGTCATGTAAAAGCCTGAAAAGCTAAGCGATTAGATAGCGAATTTCGTATCGCACTTTCGGCGTTTTTCGTGCTTTGCCTGAGGTGAATACGGAGTGGCCTCAATGCTGATATGGCGCGACTTTTTACTATAATTTAAGTATTTCGACGACGTTAACTCCATAAAATTTTAACATCGTCGGCATTATTTTCTCAACTCATTTTCTCGTCAGAATTTGTAAAAACATGCGCATGTTTGCGTATATGATAAGACTAAAGATATCTATTCAAGAAACTGTACAATAATTTTATCTTTATTATAAAACAATCTACATCAGAAATATAATATGATATGTGACAGATAGGTATATATTATTTCTAATATATAACAATTGAATAAATATATACTTAGAGAAGTGCCTTGAAGTTATCTAAGAATCATTCTAAAAAACTTTTAAAATATCTGATGTCCCTATTTATGACGACTTTTTGAGACATTTAAGATATTTTTAAGACTTCTTATTCGGAATTGATTTTGAGAATTGTGAAAAATGAATTGTGAAAAATTGATAAGTTAATAATTGTATATCTAGGTATTTTTATTATCAATATCTATACATTTAACTATGATTATGAATTTAATAACGGCAATTTGATATCCATCTATGTATTTCAATACCTATTCGTCGAACATTTTATTTTTTAGAAATTTATACGATTGATTCATAATTTAATATTAATTTACGATTTATCATAATTAGTTTATAATTAGCAGATAATATTCATTTTATGATTTGTCATTATCGAATATTAATAATTTCAAAAATATATATTCATATGTATCTATAATGCATTATATTTACCACGCGATATAATGTTTGATTTTTATTTAACCCGAACATGTTATTGATATTGAATGACACGGTATTGCTATTAATATGTAAATTTTGTCAACAAGAAAATAAACCAATCTTAATTAATGTAATACAAGTTTTTCATATTTTTAATAACAAAACATTTATAATCTAAACTTTTATGTAAGCACAAATAACTTAATTATTAATTTGAAAGGAGGAAAAGAACAAGTACATTAGTCAAATTTAATTTTGATACGTAGTTCAATTGTGTGCTCTTATATACTTAAACAAAATATATAATAAATAATATATACAAAGTGTAACGGAAATAACGCCCACTAATCATATAGTGCTATTCCTAATAAAAAACTGAAACGAAAAGTCCTGTACGATTTTGAAATTTTCGCAATATTTTTTTAATTACTCAATAAGCAGAATGTTTAAAATCAACATATAAGATAGCTTTAAGATATCTTTAAAAGTTCTTTAAGAAAAATCTTCAAAATATTTTATAAAGAACACGGAAAGATATTTTAAAATTGTTTTATTGATTTTATCTGTTTATTCGGCAATATTTAAAAATTAATATCTTCTTAACTATTGCAAAATGGTAGAGGATTTTTCGACTTAGTTTTGTAGAAATAGCACTTAATGGGCGTTATTTCAGTTACATCCTGCATAATAAATAATATATATGTATAATAAATATATATAATATATAATATATATAAATTATATTAATATATAATAAATTATGATAATACAAAACTGCTTGCAAATTGAATCATTACTTATCACGTTCTCTGTATACTTATAATGATCATCAAGAAAGGATCAGTATTATAATAAATTGATATCATCTAACAAAAGAATTTTTAAAAGCATTTTTCGCTTGTTCTACCTTTTAAAATTTAATAACATGGCAGATTGGACTTAATTGAACCACTGAAGACACAGCTTAGCGTTCAATGCTTGAACGTAAAATTTACGTATCGATAGTGTTCAAGAGTTAAAGCTGCTCGAAAGTATATAATATCTTAATACTTAACACTTTAATTGCCATGTTATTAAATTTTCACAAACGCCTCATCATCCATTTATGTGAACGACGGTTTTACTTACCCAATTTTTTTTAAAAATAATTTTAAAGAAATAATATAAATTATATTAATCAGTATATCAAACAGTAAAATATTATTATAATAATAATTGTTGCAAAAATTAGTATTATTAAACACTAAAACCCGTTTGATCCAAAAATAAGATTGGTTCTCTTAATTGATAAAATTATTTCAAATCATTACATTATTTAAAACTTAGGAAAAATATCCAGGAGTCATCAGGATCCATAATATTCCAGTTACGGGTAAGTAGGGATAAGTACTTGCACTTATTACGTCATAGCAGTCTCAAGCAGTCTGTGGCTGAAATGGCGTTTCATCGAGCATGCTTCGCAAGTTTCGCAATGTCGCGATATCAATCTGAATCAGTTCGTTCTGAATCAATCAATCGCGAGTAAATTCGCGAGTGATAGCGTTGCGGTGCTTCGAAAAAGGTCTATCTCAGTCAATTCGCGCGATTCGCATCGACGACAGTTGGCAGCAGCTCGTCGGTCTCGATCGCGAGTAACCGGAAGTTATCGAAGCCGAATAAATCTAACGTGATTGTTTTGATGTATCAATTAATTAGTGATTGTGATCGAATGGCACCTTTGTAATCTGTAATCTGCACGATATCTCGCTGGATCACCATCCTGAGGGATAATTCCGATAAAACGTGTCGCGGCTACGTTGAAGAACGCATAGAATCGCCATGTTCGGTCATGTTGGTTAAGAAGAAAGTTCTCCATCACTGCTTCTTCACGGCATTTGTTGAGTAACTGATTAGCTTCTTGGAGTTTTTTGTTTCATGTCGCGTTATGAAAAAAGCGAATCGTAATCAATGTCGATAATCCGCCAGATCGACCGCCTATCGCTTGCGAGTAGTCAAGAGAGAGGGAGAGAAAGAGGAAGAGAGAGAAAATGTCAAATAAATTTAACAATCATGTGGTGTAATCGAATAATGTTTCTGTGACGACTGTGATAGATATTCAATTGAATTGTCGACCTTTGAGTTAATTTTTTTGCCAATATATCTCATCGCGGCGCTGTTGTGAAGTACCGTCGGATCATCATGTTGAAGAAGATTCGCGATTGTTGCTTCCTCACGACAAGTGTTGATTTTATTCATTGATCTGATTGTGAGCTACACTCAGTTTGCCACCCCGAGTGTTCTCTATATATTATATATAACGTATATATCATTGGCTGCGCTCAGCAAAAAATCTAGCACATATCTATTTAGTCTTTAATATGATTAATTATACCTGTAGATCAATACTGTTAAATTCATGTCAAAATCGAGTGTCAAATTATGAAATTATATCTAATTGGAGTAATGTTCAATTGTTTTTATAGATCGCTCCCATTATGTCGTTAATTCAACTGAGATAATGAAGTTAAACAATTTAACTAAAAAAAAAAATTGACTCAGATTTAGTTTATTACTTTCTAAGTGTATATACGTTAATATAGATGATCTTTATTCTGAAACTAACCACAGAAATAGATTGATTTACATTTTGAGATGGAAGTTAAAAATAACAAAATAATATTTAATTCAAGAGATTACCATTGCTCCTTTGATATCTAACGGCGCAACAAGGAACTAATATTAATCAATGATAATAATAATAACGATAATAAGAATAATTTTATTGAGTACAGTTAAGAGAGTTAACATTGAAAAAAGCAGAAACAGATACATAATAATATTTAATAATGAAATACTACAATAGTTGCTACACACGCGCAAAAATTTTTCAATACAGTTGCAAAACTGCTTTTCCTGTTGATCGCAGTCTTTTATCCTTGTTTAATATTTGACGAACAACAAAAATAAAAATGAATTGCTAAATTAAATTCTTAATGTCAAATTGAAATTATTTTTAATCACTTCTATAAGTCACTTCTATAAGTGCTCTTATTTAATATGTCATTAATTTGACTAAAACAATAGAGTCAAACAATTAAACTCAAGAAAATGTGTTAAATTTAGTTATTTACTATTGAAATGCATACGTTAATGTGGACGATGTATACTTTGAAACTAAGCGCAGAAGTGAATTAATTTACATTTTTGCACACATGGAAGTTAAGATTAACAAAATGTTATTTAACTTAAGAGATTAGGTTACCATATTACTCTTTCCATATCTAACAACTTGAGTGATACTCGGGAATGAATCTGAGCATACTCCTTGATAACTCCTCGAAATTTTCCGTTCTTCGTCAAGAAATCAACTGTGTCAACTGTGAGGACAACGTGTCAAAGGAAGAGTCTCTGATTGACGATTAGAAACGAATCATGATCAATATCGACGATAATCCATTGGATTGTTGCCCGTCGGCAACGACCCGTCATTCATGGATAACCGAGAGTGCCAAATAAATCTAACGAACGATATCGTTTTGTGTCAATTAATCAGTGATTGTAATCGAATGGTTTTTCTGTGATGGATATGTTTGCTAGGTCGCTTCAGGGATGATGGTGGGATTTTGCCGTTACAACGTATTGCGTTTGTTCTCGAAGAAAGTCGAGGAGTGTCGTCGGATCGGATAAAGAAAAGGCAAGTTGGATAAGGAGAAGATTCTTCAATCTTTGCTTCTTCGGGGTTTAGTGAGTGTCTATCCGAATAGCTTTTGGGCATTTTCCGTTTCACGTAGCGTAAGGGTCGTGACACACAAAAAACTTAAGCAGTAATGGGCTTTCTATAATAAATCATTACCTAAGAAATTGGCCATAGTCGATTATTCTTCTCATATTCTTCGACTGTGGCTGGTCAATTTTTTGTGACTTAAGACTTAAAGCTTAAGTAACGACTTACTGTAGAGAGTGCGTAAGAAGTAAGCAGTAAAAAAATCAACATGTTGGATTTACTGTTACTTACGTTAAGGCTTTACGGTCTCTATTGTGATTGGCCAATTCGCTTACTGCTTACGTTTTACTGGAGACCCTTTAATAAAAGTCTAAACATAAGAAAGCCACTTTTGATTGGTCCGCCATGTTTTATAACAATTCTTGAAAGAGAAAAAGATAGAGAGAAACGAGAAGAAAAAGATAGAACAGAATGAGACAGAGAAAGAAATAGTAAATAGATAGAGAAAAAAATGGTAAATAAGAAATAAGAAGTGTGTCCTTCTTTCCCGTAGATTTTTTATTAAAACTACTATCCTGTATAAAACTGCGGCTTGTTGTTTAAACTCTTACTAGGTTTTACTAAAATTTTTTTATACCATGGTCTTATAATTATTTATACTGGCCGTAACCATATCCCGTACATCCTAATTCTTATCTCACTCGACTGTAAGAGAAGAATATTTGACTGTGATTAGTCAATTCTTATACATTATTACGGCCACAATATGAGTTAATGTTCCTTAAGCCCCGAAACACAATAAATGTACACAGTAAAAAACATTTTCTGTGCAATTTTTAACATATCCGAATTTTAATTTAACATAATATGATTATGTTATTTAAATATTTTGTGTTAAATTAAAATTTAACATTTCTCAGTGTTAAAATAACACAATTTACAGGTATAAGTAAACAAATAATATAAAAATAATGTAATTTTAAAACATAAATTCTAAGAATAAGTGAATAAGATGTGTGTTGATTTAGTATATTATAAATGTTAGTTTTATTAAAGAAATATGTTCTGTACTAATTACATATTTTATATGTAAAAAGGTACAGATATTTTGTGTTATTTCCTCTTTGTAACAGTAAATATCTGTTAAACCTATATATGTATTACATATGTTAAATACCACAGAGACATTATTTAAATTGCAAATGTAAAAATAGCATCTAATTTCAGTTAAATTTAACATTATAAATATGTCAATTCAACATAAAATTTGTTTTTAAATTATGTCAAAGTATTACTTGCTTCTTGTGTTAATTTTTTACATAATATTTGTGTGTGTTACTAACATATTCGTCTAATGTTAAATTGATACAAAAATTTAAGTGAATCGTTTGAGACATGTGAAATGTGTTAAATTTAACACACATTTTTTTACAATGTAGTATACCTTAAACCGTAATAATTCAACCAATCATAATCGATTATTCTTCCCACATTCGACTGTAATTGATCAATATCTTATGGCTTCAAGCTTACTACAGCTATTGTGTTTCGGGACTAATCCGGCACACTGCAAGGATAACATAACGTTATACCGACTCACGTATCTACTATGGCTGTGCAGGAGCGGCTCATTTGACGCCACTTCCGCACATTTAAAATTACATGTATATACGGTTATCAATTATATTATTTCAAACCCAAAACCCGCGGACATTCCGAGGACCCTTTTTTATAATACGACGGTGTCCGAAGAAAACAAGACGAATTTATCTTCTAGAGACAAAAATATCACTAAATATTGCACATGCCTTTATTATTGCAATAATTATTACTTGTAAAATATTTGTTAAACACTTTTTTCAAAAAATTAGATTTAACCTCTCATTTTGGAAAATTAATAAAAAAAAATTAGAAAGAGAGAGAAAGAGAGAGAGAGTTACATTTGACTGTTCGCCGGTCACGCGTATATCTCTCTACGCAAGTCGTGAAACTATCATTTAAAAAGAACGGCAGATATTATATAAAAGAAGAAAACAAGGAAGACTATTAAGATAAAAAAAAGATTGCGAAAATTGAAAGATATATATAAATATACACTTTGTGTTACTAGAATTGATATTTCTTTTTTCAGAATGCATAAAAGGGAGTTAGAAGTCACAACTAATTGTTCTATAAATAATCAAACAAATACACGGCGAAAGAAGAGTCAGTAAAATGTATTTCTATCTCATTCAGTACGATATTATCCATATGAGGCTC
>NW_017305474.1:1215326-1238705 GCF_001594115.1 Trachymyrmex septentrionalis
TGTTGCATAGTCCAATAATTCACGACTTTTATGTACTTTGCAATTTATTGAAAAAAATGTATTTCTATCTCATTCAGTACGATATTATCCATATGAGGCTCACATCGCTCGAACATTGTTTGTCTTTGTTCAACATTTGATAAACAACAAGAACGACATGATTCCACGAGTATTACGAATGCCAAATGGAACGCACCCTGGAATTTCTCTACAGTTGATGAACAGAAGCGATTTAAAATTTCCCGAAATCATTTAAGCCCTCCATCAGATTACGTATTAATGATTAAAGATTACGGGGCAGATTTCAACCGTGGCGATCGAATAACTTTGATTCACTTTGTGTCCTTGCGATCGAGATTCGAATTTCCAACTCGCCGTCCTTAATCCTCAAAGAAGAGGCGACGTCGCGGAAAATTCAGCCGCGACTTTTCAAAGCCGGAAATTATTACCACCTCCCCCCGTCACGGGACGTGTGCACCAAGTGCGCATAATTCTCGTAGACTAATTAGCGGTCGAAGACGTGGCGCGCGCGACAGGGAGGGGAGATTTTATCGTCTTCAAATTGCATATCTGCATTTTGCTGTAATTAATATAGATTATTAATCGTTGCGCGATCTGTTACGGGAAAGTTTCCTGCGCAGCTGCGGTTCGAATAATTGCCAACAGTTTGCATTTGCGCGGGTCTCTCGATCCGCTCTCTCTCTCTACGCCGATATTGCGCGTGTATACGTTGCATTGCCGCATGTACACACTTGCGTATAACACGTACACCCCCTCCCCCTTCTACGAACGTAATGAATTTGTCACGTTACAGCGAACTGCGGTATCTTTCGGTGCGCTGCGATGTTAATTTTCAAAGTTGTTTACGGGACCCCTTATTTTTCGTCGGCGATGAAGCGCCATTTATTCATGCTTTATCCACGAGATACATCTTTCCCCTATAAAAACAACGCACCTCTCAATTTCATAGTCACGGGGGGAAAGAAAGACCCCGTTCGATTTTCTTCGTCCGCGGGGAGAAATCAACGGTATCGTGTCTCCTTCGCTGCGCTCAACGACTCCTGGAGTTTTTTTTATCGGTCCGTCGCGTAGAACGCGCTCGCTAACGAGAGCGTCTGTATTTAAACGCTAAATACACGACAAGGAGAAGCACTTGATAACGTGAACACTTGACAACGCACTACGAATTATAACGGAGAAATGAAGAATAAACGTAATATATACGCGACACTCGCGTACCTACATACTCTCACCGTTTTCGTATTAACGCGTACGCATATTTGCGTACATTCTCTTGCCTGCGCTATATGTTCAACGTCCCGCCTGTAGAACACAATCAATTTACCGCTGACAAACCCCCATTGCCAATTTGCCGCTGCGAGATAAGGGAATGATCCGGCAATTAAATGTAAAAATGACCTGTCGCCCCTGCGGTTTTTTATTTGCGCTATTTTTACGCTTGAAAGCTCGACGTGGAAAAAGCAATCGACGACTTGTATCCAATTAGCGCAATTCGCGTCATTGCATTCTGCGGCAAATTCGTTTGAATTTTCGATATGCGAGATATATTTTTTACACAAAAATTTACAGAGCCTATAGATGTGCCCGCCACGCGGTGAGACGGTCGGAGGTATCGATCCTCGAGCGAGAAAAGAACGACATTCGCATTGGTACGATTTTTCTTTTTTTTTTTACGCTTTTGCAGGGAATTAGATTAAAAGCTTCGAAAAAGCTTTCGCGCAAACGGCGCTTTATTCACTTTCAGAAGGCCGCACTTAAGCAAACGTCGCCGCAAAGACTTAATTCGGTCGCGTGGACGAATGCATGCGGCATATTAAGTTTCTCTATCGTCAAGAGAGGACAACTTTCTTATTAGGACTCGTCTCGGAGGTAATTGATTGTTTTAGTTCTTCCGCCTTGATTTTTCTCCGTCGCTGTGGCGGGGAGGAAAGAAACTCGGCGCTCTCTCTCTCTCTCTCTCTCTCTCTCTCTCTCTCTGTCTACTTATCTCACAGCAGAAGCGTATTTTCAAGAAACTCGAGACAATTAATTATTCGCTCGTTCACGAATGAAAAACAATTCCATGATTTCTTTCGACTTCCCCGCGATCGTACTTTCGATACGCAAATGAAGATGCACTTCGCAAGGCGGTCCCTCGACGCGCCAACTTTTCAATTCCGCAACTTTTGCCACGCGGAAGACGACGCATAAATTATTAACGAATAAATGTATGCGAATCCGCGAAACGTAATTCGTATAAATTATCAATAATTCCCATCCTTTGAACTTCTGCATTAAAACCTCTTTCCAGAATCAATTTTTCCTCGGTGAAGATATCAAGAAAAGTCGTGTTACTGCATTAATATGCGATATATAAATATATTCGGATGTTGACATTCAGGTCAACCAAAAGTGTCTATTTTCATGACTTATTCAAATCATCAATTATACACAAAAATTATACATGTTTAATTTATATTCCATGTGTTTCCATCAAAGAGAAACGAATATAGCTGGACAAAATATTAAATTTTGATAAATATTTGTTCGAATAGATCGAAGAAAATACTTGCTAAATGTAAATATATATTTATTTGATACAAGAACCATTGATTTTTTATTTGACTATTATTTTTTGTTAAGTAAATATTTATCTACCGTGAGTGAACATTTATTTAATATTATTCAAAGAAATATGTATTAAGGTAAATATGTATTAGTAATTTTCTTTCAGTGTACGCGTTAGAAGTAGGCTCGGTGTAGGTGTATAACTTTCCCCGATGTTAGTTTTCTGTGTGAACTTTAGCCGGCATATTAATGCGAAAAAAGATGCATACAATAACACAGGACAGGATAGAGTCCATTGTCGGGTCGCATAAAAGGGGGCTCGTGAGGATTGCGATGGAACAATGAAAAACTTTAGTTTTGGGAAACCTAAATCCATCTCCGACACGAGAAGAAAGAGCCTATCAAAACTTTCGGACCAGGTCTTTCATAATTCCGGTCTATTGTACGTATGCCAGTATGATCCCGATAAATCCCCAATGTTCGGTGGATTCTAACCGAACGAACGCGCACATTTTTAGATACGTGTTGATATGCGTTTCGCTCATAATATCCAACTGTCGAACAAACTGAATCTCGCTCGCATCCAACGGCGACGGCAGTGACGACGATGTGGCCGGTGACGAAAATCAAATTTTTGCCAATTCTTTCGAACGGATTATTTGGCGAAATTCGGCTCACGCTCCGCAAATATTTAAGTCTCGTACAAAAAAATACGCTCGAGACTTTTCTCCCCCGCGTGGGAATTTTCAGAGAAAGGGGGAAATAGAAAGGAAGAGAGAGAGAGAGAGAGAGAGAGAGAGAGAGAGAGAGAGACGATAGCCGCCACTCGTTTTCGAGAAATTACTGTTTATTATCTTTTTAAGATTTATCGCATCGCCAGTCGCAAGATGAGTTGAGAACTTTGATAACAAAAGTTGATAATAAAGTTTCGCCAAAGTTCGCTGTATAAAATAAAAAAAAAAAATAATAAGAAAGAAAGAGAAAAAGAACTTCGCGGAGAGGCAACGCGGAAAAATGGAAGCATCTTAGGAAGCCGCGGTGCACATTCCATAATAATTGATTTCTCGCATTCGAGCGCGTCGTAATATATATATATATACGCTAAAAGAATTGATGTATCGTCTCGATAAATCAATTCCCAATCCATTCCCGTCCGTCCATCCGTCCGTCCATCCAGATTCTCGGAGATGCTCCTCCGTGATCCACCTGTCGTCGTAGGATGATATAGGAAATGTTGCGCGCACACGAAAAGGGGTAGCGGAATACCGTTTTCCCAATCGTATCGTATTGTGCCGTGTGTCACGTACTTTATAGGTCCGATTGCGATCGGTTGCACGCGGTGGCCCGTCTTTTCCCTCCTCTCTTTCCTTCTTCTGCTACGTCCCCGCTGTAATAAAGTATATTTCATCGACCGACAAATGTAAGATGGATGACCCACCTCAATTACAACGATCATGGCGGTATAAATCTGCAAGACACGCCGTGGCTGTCACCACACGTCATCGTGCGACATCAATTTTCTTGTTCCGCGAAAATACCGAATTGGAAGTCGAAGATGAAAGCCCATTCAAGCGAAATATACGATTCCTTTACACAAAGCGCGGATGCAAGCGCCGTGTGTGTTGTATGAGCGGTGCGTTCTGGTAAATTTGACAGCCAAATTACATTACACGCCACGCTGAGCGCGAATATTATCCGATATGTTGGCAATTAACTATATTAGCGTGGCTTCCTGACGTCTTATGCATTCTGATGTTACAAATCAAATCACCTTTTCATACAGTAATAAACAGACTTCGAGCATTTAAATTGTAGTTTTTAACTCGAAAGTTTAATACGTTTCATTTGTGGCTTTTATAGAAAAACTTTACACAATAAGGAATAACGGTGTGTTTGCAGAGCAATAAAAAGAGGAAGTAATAAATAAAAAAACCGAGCAAATAGAATGTATGTTTAAAAATCAATTTACATATTTCGACACGAACATTGAATTAAACAGACTTAACTCAATGTTCGTGTTGAAATGAATTAATTTTTAAACGCACACCACATTTGCTCGTTACTTTTTTATCTTATTACTATTTTTCTTTTGTTTTGCAAATACGAGCTATTATTCCATTATTGTTAAAATTATGTAAACGTTTGTATAAAGGCTTCGATCCACAAATGAAATGTATTGAGTCCTCAAGTAAGTTTTTCTTTCTTTTATTGCTTATACAATTTTACTTTCTGCGCGATCAAAACGTCAACATGGCATTTCCTTTCCCGAAAATAATAGGAAAGAAGGAAATAACGCAATTAATCTGTTATAAATACTCGGACATTTTTCGATTGTATACTCGCAATCAGTACGACAGAAAGAACGAAGCTCTGCAAAAAAAGGAGCGATTAAACGGAGGAATCCTGCAGGAAATAACGATTCGCTAATGACATATTATCCTCACATTACGTCACCGTTACGTTTTTTATCGTCGTGATTCACGCCACAAAGTCGGAAAGAATCGATGCTATCGGCTTCGACAATCGCGCGGCACTCGACTGATAAAAATAAAATGTTAACAAATCAGATTTAGTACTTTTTTTTTAACGAATTTTTACGATTTTTGAATTTCGGACTGGATTCCATTCATCGCGCGCCGCTTTTGAGCGACGTGTAATTTATCGCCCGTGTATACGAAATGCGATCGGGTCGGCCCAGTTTTCTTCGCCGCCTGTATGCACATACATATTTCCGCCGGGCCGCGCATATGCATTCGGTCTATCGCGTACGTCACACATTACGTGTATGCGTGTGCACGCTCTCGGAGATGCACGCAGAATAAATTGCACGAAACGTCGAGCGAAACGTTGTGTATTCTTGTGATGAATAATTTCGGATTAATTCACCGTACGCACCTCATTGCTGCGATCATAACGAGACGAAACGTCGCCGATCGTAATTAAATGTTACTTTTATCGATGAGATACGACACTGTTATCCCAAATTGCGTAATTATATATATATTTTTTTTATATATTTTTAAAAAATTTGTGTGTGTGTGTGTGTGTGTGTGTGCGAAAAAAATGTTTGGTTAAATTAACTGGAATTCTCTGATGGAAAATGAACGAACAGAATTCTAGTTAGGTCTAAGATTTCTGGTCAAATGTACTGAATATTAGTTATTTCTTAGTTTTACTTAAATTTTAACAGATTTAACCAGAAATCTTATAGATTTAACTGGAATTCTGGATTATTCACTTTCCAGCAAAATTCTAGTTAATTCAACCAATATATATATTATAATTATACATTTTACATATACAGGGTGAATCAGAGTCGTTGGACCAGCTTTTTACCCTAGGAGAAAATTATCGACTTCATACCTAATTGAATTATAACGTGTGCAGTCAATTATTTTCTCATAGAGTAAAAAGCAGTTTCAACTCTAATTTACCCTGTATATATTGCGCAATAAAATAACACATATAATTACGTAAGTAATCTGTACAATATATATGTATACATATATGCGAATTCTGAGTAATTGCCGTTCAAGCACACAAAAAAATAATACTATTGAATTCAAATATACTTCCCAAAGAAAAATAACACACGGGGAAAATGACGCAAATTGAAATAGAGATAATTTTTAGAAATAAATAACATCCGAACAAAATTAATATCTGCATTACTTTTAGAAAATTTGAAACGAGCAAATATACAATTAGCTTTAAGTTAATTTATATTTCATATTACCGTAATAAATAATTAATTTAAAAATACTTAACTTTTTCTCTCTCATGAAAAGTTTTATATTTTTGACTCGTGTCACTTTTCTTGCGGGCGTGTGATATATAGAAAATACACACACACATATGTATATATATGTATATATATAGACAAACTATACGTGCGTTTCGCACAAAATTACGCGACGACTCGGACTTGTTGCACATAAAAAAAAGTCGCTATGTATACAGTAAACGCTATATTTATTTTACGGGTGTTTTACACGAAATGTTCGTTTTATACGAGCTTCTTTATGCGTGCTATTAAATGTTAGTTGCGACTGTGAGAATAGCTTACTCGGAAATACCTAGATCCCGTATCCGAAGACAACTCGGACGATAGTCGTCTGGTCGGCGACACAATAGTTTTATCGTTATGGTTTAATCGTGCAAAACTCTCGGAGAACACGGTTGGTGCTTCCGTTGTTCCGATTATTACAGTAATCACGACACGATTAAGCGGAGATTTGCGAACCTCACAATGCACGGGTGAAACGCACAGAGATAGGTCGCGATTCTGCTTACAACTGAATGTCACGATTGTTTATGCTTACAGGGAATAGTAAATTTGCGCGAATATTATCGGTGATACGCACATATCATCCGCATTGCTCGGACGACACTATCGAAATGTCATTGATAATCCGATAGAGGATCCCCATGTTGAATGATGTATTTTCCGGAAGGTTATTAGATTTATATACACCTCGAAGTTTTTCCCTTCTCTCAAAACTTTCTTCGATGCTCAATCAAAACTCGTACCTCATAATAAATAGTAAGGGCCCTTTTTCATTTTCTGATTAATTTATGATTCATTTAGAATTAACCTCATTTCATTTAATGATAATGTAAAAATTGTGTTTCTCTAGCTATAATTATCTAAACTGAGATAGTTTTGTAGTGATAATTTAAAAAATTATTCATTACAAATCTGTCAGTTTAGTGAATAACTAGTAAATAACTAGAAAAATACAATTTTTACATTATCATCAGGTGAAATTTAATAACTAGAAAAGTTTAATTAACTAGAAAATAAAAAAATCAGGTCCCAAGTAAAATTGATCAGAAAATATTCGACGTAATTAAGTGAAAGTCATATTCGGTCAAAGTGATGTATTATATAATAATATTTTTGTGTGTGCGAATTATGTACAATTTTTAGTTCGAGCACACACAGTATTTAAAAAAATACTTATTAGTAATATTATTGTATATTGTTTGTCAATTTAATTGATAAATTAGCTTTAGTTTAAGACTGTCTGAAGACCGACAAATAATTCGGCTCTTGACTTGAATTGGAAATTGTTATTCCTTCAATTTAATGTTATTCACGTTAATAAGCATTTTTTTTAACACTGCGCAGTTTGTTTGAAATTAAAGTTGTAAAAAAGTTTTAAAATTCGCCAAAAAATATTTATCATTATGTTCAGAAAAATGTCTGTTGAAAATGGAAAAATCCGGAAATTCGTCCATCGTCCAGTTTCAATCAGATTGCCAATTAATCCAATTCAGACATTTTTCTGGATTGGATATCTACAGTGTAGACATCAAGCTTTGACCGAATATCGCCTTCTCCGCTTAATCGTATCTTAAATACATTCACAGGCTGATATTACATTAGTCGTATAGTAAAACTTTTCAAGCTTATTGATTGGCTGCAAGAAAGAGAAGTGTTGTCGAATCTCTCTCTTTCCTATAGCCAATCAATAAACCTAAAATCTTTGTCGTACGACAAATGTAATATCAGAGCTGGCGAGAATGCGATTTTATAGAGATGATGTATTTTGAAAAAGGAGACTAAATCAGAGTAGAATGCGCAATGAATCGACAGAGATTTACCGCAACGCATTTACCAATATTTACCATCGCGCGACTAGTATTTATTTATTTAGGTCACGAGTATATTCGTTCGGTTATATGCGACAAAAGAGCTTCCAAGATAAAATACGGATTTATATTCCGCAGGGCTTATACGTTGTAACGTTACGACGGACACGCGTCCACGTCGATGACGACGACGACGACGACGACGGGCTTCCGATGCGCATTCGGGCTTCGAACGTTCACGAACGTTGTGTCGAAAATGACAGCGGCACGATCCGAGCCGAGATTAAAAATAATGTAAGCCATCGGCTGTGCGCCCGTACGTGTGCGTGATGCATAAATCAACGCACCGCGGCACCGGATATACGTATATATTTTCGAATTTGCCTTCGATGCACTTATCGATCCCCGGACCGGCCGTCCATTTGACGACGAGATTATTGTACGCCACGGTCCCCGCGCGACGATCCGAACGCGGTCGACGAGCGCCCGGATAAAATCGCACCGGCGTGATTGACGTATTTTATGGATAATAAATTTCACCGTTTGCGACGTATTAACTAGACGCGAACTCTTGTAAGCCTGCTGGAATTTATTTGCCCCCGCTCGATAAATCATCTCGGCCGTAGATGTGTACAAGTGCGGCGTTCCGAAACGCGCGAGAGGCGCCTCGCGCGTGCGAATGCGAATAAGGAAGCTACACAGTGAAATATTTCACGGCGGTCGTTTCGTTTGGCGAACGGGACGAATCAAGCCATTGTGTAACGACGCAATAAAACATCGAATCGAAAACTTCAGGCACACACCAACAACAAAAAGAGAGAGAGAGAGAACGAGCGGGAGGAAAAGGAAGGGGAAAAAAAATACAGTGAAGATTAACGAAAAACAAATTTGCGAATTCAACGTTTTCTCTCGCGATGGATCGCGACAAACATCACAGCGATTGGCTGTTCGGAGGACAAAGTTGACCCGTTTTGTCTGTCGCAAAATTGCGACGGCTGTATAGAATAAATTCTCTGCGTACCGACCGCTTTTACGAATGGGTGATCCAAAGTTTTACGAGCCGGTTCGTCTTCCCGGTAGGTAGGTGGTTGCAACGCCCGTTTACTTCGCGTGCGCGTTACAAGTAAAAGTATACCCATAATGCACAGAACGACGGCGAACAACGGAAAGGAGGAAGTGGAGAGGCGGAAACGCGGAAAATCTCGAATTTTCCAACAGTGCGCTATTGATCTCCCTGTTCCTGGCGATGCGCTTTAACGTGTGTCTTCTTCTTCTTTTTCTTCCTCTCTCTCTCTCTCTCTCTCTTTCTCTCTTCCCCTCTCTTTCTCTGGTAATAGATTATTTTCATTCTCCTGTAACCATTTGCTTCCACAGTCGCGTAAACAAACATTTTCCTTCACACCACGAATGAGCACGCTTTCGATTGGTACGGAATACTTTTGGAAAAATGCGATTTCGAGTCAGACTGATTGAAACCAGCGTCGATATTGCGTGCGACGTTTGTTTTTCGATAGCTTTTGTTTCGACGGTTTGTGCGCCGCGGTTGACAATGGCGAGGCCACAAAGCAATAGGCGTTCTGGAATCCATTAAGTTTCGTCACCTTAGGCAGTTTGCTTTTTATCAACAGTCATCTGAACGTCAGTCCCTTTCGAAATCGCATACTTTTTCTTAAACATTTGTAAACAGTATATTCATATCTTTAACGCTATAACCGTAAGTCTAAAATTAAAATCAATCGCGGTTCAAGGTAAATCTGGCTTTTCACAAAGGAAGGTTGTCGCCATAAAAAGTAGAATGATAATTAATTTTATGAAAAGTCACAAAAAAAACCTAAATTTTCACGTGCGAATCGAAATTGACTGGAAAAGAAAAATGATTAGGGTCAAAAACGGCGGTTCTAGTGTTAACCCTTAATACACACGATCGAGTCAGTCGTGTCCTGCACATTTTTTCCCTTTGATACACAGAGCCTATTTCTACCAATGTAGATTCATTTTAATTTATTTATTATTATGGGTTATTTTTCTTTTGTAATGCCTGTTTCTACCAATGTGGTTTAATTTTGATCCCGTTTTAACTAACTCTTCATCCATTTCCACAATAGTTCTAAGGCTCGGTTTCATCGCAAGATTAACTGTATAATCTCGGTTTAATTCACTTTTTATCTTCTTCTAAAGTTCTAAGAATTGTGTCTGTTCTATCAATGTACACTGAAAAAAAATGATGTATCAACACCGTTATTTTAATTGAAACATAGTACATTATGAAAAGAACATGATGTTTTGTTTCATTAATAGTGTTATTGCGGTGTGTATGAATTGATAAAATTATTTTTTAAGTATTAATGCTGTCGATGTATCATCTTTTTTCAGTATAAATTAATCTTAACCTCAATTCAACTTAGAGATTAAAGTTCATCTACATTAGTAGAGATAAAAATAGGAGCATTTCTTTTTTTTTTTTAATACATAACTTTATAAATGCTTTCTTAAAGATATTAAAGTATACGTAAGAAATTATTTAATAATTTTTGTATTTTTTTTTAAAGTGACGAATTAACTCGGAACACGAACAAGCTCACATGTGTAATAAAGAAAAGTAATAATACTAAAGGTTAACTACACTTTGATTCCTTTTGATTCGCCAAGTGCTTATGTTTCCAAAATGTTTCCGTAACTTATTTTCTTTCAACTTACGGTTATATCCTGTTCTATAGCTAATACGCTCGTAGACTGAGATAATATAATACCAATTTGCGGATATTTAATGTTTAAGCACTTGAGAAGGAAGTTACACGAGTACGTGTTAGTGACACCGGTTATCTCTTTACCAAGTTTTACAAAACAGTTTTAATATCTTTTTAAAAACTTAGAGAGATTTAATAGTAAAAGATTGACGCTTGTTTCTCTCTCAGTCCTCTTTACAAAAAAGTGCAAAACGAAAAAATGAAATTAACTCGGTGGGAGTACTTAAGGCTCAAGATTAACAATCTGAAAAGTTCTTTAGAAAAAATACATTAGTCTGCTATTGCAGCGAAGCTTTTAATTGTAAGTGTTCATCTTCTAAACTGCTTCTCTCTCTCCCTCCCTCCCTCCCTCCCTCCCTTTCTCTCTTCCTCTTGTAGACATGGAAATTGTAATTTTAACCCCCCCCGTACTCGTGATTCTGCATTAAGTAGTCATTCGCGAAGGCGGAAAGAGCTCAAGTCGTAGCGCAGAGTCCAAGCAATAGAATAAAGCTCGCCCGACTATCTCTTTCGCGAGAGCACACATTATCGTAACTCGTTCCTTGATTCTCCTTTCCAACACGCTGTCGTGACGCAACGCCGCCGATGCGTATCGTCCAAGTTTAGCGATTACGCACAGCTCGTTACACCGTTACACCATTCGCCAGTAGTATCGAGCGTCGTAGCGAGCGCGTTATCCGTCGCATCCTTCTTGCTCGTCGGAAGCGCATACAATGCTGTCGTATCAAATCTGGCCTGGGCGGGCAGTAACGTTCGTAGCCAGACCAAACATACAGGCGGCGATCTCTCGACTCTCGGCTGCTGCGCAGTGCCCCCGCTATCAGGAACCTCCGTTTCGCAACTGCTCTAATAACGTATGGCCAAGAGGGAAACCGACCCGCTCTCGACTCGACCGCGCCGCGCCGCATCGGTTCGCTCGTCGCATGCGAGAGATTGTGCGTATGTACTCGTGTACATATTAACGATGTCCACGGCACACAGTGCGCCCATCCCGTATTACGACATAATTTATACGCCGACCACCGTTATCCCAGGGATTTGACGAACCATCGCTGCCGCGCACTCTTTCCGCGATAACAGCGGCAAAACGACCGCGTGTTGGTTCACGGGACTGCCATGCCGTGGGAAAAACATCGCGATCGCGCCGATTGAAATAAAACGTAAAAATTGTAGAGATAAAGCTAGAAATGGAAGTCCGCGAGGATGTTCTTTTCATCTCCGCGGATTCAACAGTTCCATTTATAGGATTTTGAGATAATTAAATAAGATTCTGCTTTCTTCGCCAAAAGTTCTGCAATTCTTAATACGTTCCTCTATTAATAACATTCCTGGATATTAAATTGGGAAGTACCAAATTTTGAAAGTGGACCACCGACTTATACTGTAAAAAAGAAATGGATTGTGAATTTAATCCTCTAATGGCAAAATCGATTTTGTTCGTCAAAAAGTTTGCTGTTTTACTTTAATTATTTAAAGTCAGCTAGTTAACTTTATTGTATTTGTTTCAGCTGAATAAACAAAGGAAAACATTTCACTATTTACTTACGTTTTTTATTCATTTTATTGTACATTCATTTAGATGAAAAGAATTCATTTATAAATAAACAAAGGAACAAGTTTCATGTGTTATTGTTTACTCCTCATTTTGTACATTCATTAGATGAAAAAGACTGCATTTGGATTCCGACTCTATTTTGCTGGGTACGTTCTAAAAATCTGCCTTACATTAGAGGAATAAAACCTATGGTATTAATTTTTAAATGCCACTACTAGGTGTGGGAACAACACACTTGAGTATGACATATCCAATCTAATTTGATTGCTTATAACTTTCATAAAAATGAAACATATTATAAATAATTTTTTTCAATTGAAACGCCAGACATTATTGAAAAACATTACGGTATCAAGCAAATGTATATGTATGTATCTTTATTAATAAAAAAGTTGTAAGCAATGGAAAAAGCATTGGAAGAAGATTCAGATATGCCATATCGAAAAAGTTAAGAATTAAGTTTAAGAATTAAATCCACGTTAATATTTATATATCACAGAGAATTATTAAAAACATCGCACAGTGTTAAATCCACACTCATATTTTTTTGAATTTTTAAAAATAATGCCTTTTCGTTTCATATTCGATCGGAGCTGTCATAATATTCTGACAAATTTTAAAGCAAAACAAATATAGAAGTTTCAAAAATATACCCTAATTAATGTGGAATTAGAAATTTTCATTGATTATCTCTCAATTTATCAGTTAATTTACGTGTTTCTGAGCAAAAAGTTTATTTAGAACGAAATTTTCACGAGAGAGAGAGAGAGAGAGAGAGAGAGAGAGAGAGAGAGAGAGAGAGAGAGAGAGAGAGAGAGAGATAAACATTCATTTTCGTGAGTAATAGTTATTAAAAGCATAATTTTGACGGTTAACTCCACTTTATGCGAAATCTGTTTAGGTACTCATGCAATCTGGCAATTCATGTCGGAACAAAGCGTTCGGTATCGCCACGCATCGTCGACTCTATATTCCTCGTCCCGTCTGATCATACGCGGACCTTTTCCCCTTGCAGATACCGCTCGTTTGCTCACAGACGCGTATACTTTTCATTTTTCACGTTCCATTCCACTGGAAAGCGTCCGATTAGATGTTGAGCATCTTCCATGAATTGTCAAAAGAACTTTCGAGGATATATTAAGAATTCTCGGCGATGCTATCTTTTTTTTTACGAAACTGAAATGATCCGTGGTACGATCGAACCATCCAATGATACCGCGCCCTCGCTATGAGATATTTGAGGAGGAAATTGCGCCGAATTCGAGATCCGAGCAATCGATCCCATCCCGATCGCGTCGAATTTCGTGCGCTACGAGTGGCTACAATTTATTTATCAAAATAACGATCTGCGTGAATTAAATGTGAAGGTATCCCGGAAAAAAAAAAAAAAAAAAAAAAAAAAAAGCCACGATAGAAATTAATCTTCGCCGCGTTAAATTTTCGACTCCGATTGAAAGATAAAACCTGATAAGCGAGACTCTTGCTAAGCACCGGGGAAAATTTTCGAGAAGCTGAACAATTCGTTATACCACGGCCATTTGTCTTCCACCTCATTCGCGTGACTCGCGTTGACTCGACGACTCTTCGCGTCTAGTTATTATTCAAGTCTCGTGGTTTATTACGCGTGACACCGTAATGGTATACGCTCGACGGCGGCGGCGGAATAAATTGAAATAAGCTGGACGAACGCGCAAAACTCCACGCTTTCCCGGGGAGAAAGAAGGCAATCGTCGAGGCACGCCTACCGATCTTCATTTCGGTAAAAATGGAGGTTCGGAGTACAGTTGCGAGATGAAAGTCGTTCGGCGTTAAAAGCAGAGACCGATTCTCAATTTCCAACGGCAGATGTGATATTCTAGTAAACGAGAGCTGGGATCACAGAGATCCACCACAAAAGAGCGAGATTCCCCGCCGGTGTGGTAGCCAGCGACCACCATCGAAGGTGAAGAGGAGAGAAAGGAAAGAGCAAAGCGAGACAGGGATGGCAGAGAGAGAGAGAGAGAGAGAGAGAGAGAGAGAGGGGGGGGTGTGAGGTACAAAGAGGGAGAGGCTGAGAACGAATGGGTGGAAAACGAATAAAAGTTTTTCGATCCCGAAAACTTTTTATGGCCGCCACTTTTACTATATTTTTTGTCGCGGCAGTAAACGAAGCTCGATTCTTAATAACGCCGGGATGTTCTATGATATTGTTATAGAGCCGAAAATATCATAGCGCCGAAAGGTTTTGGACGGATGAAAAACTCGCTGGGACGCGTACGGCTCTCTTTTCAACCGTTATTGCCTCGCGCTATCGTATCGTACAATCGTAAATGCGCTAACACCCTCTTGCATTGTCGGCCGTTTTCATTGTTTTCCATTAAATTATAACTGCTGGATTATGCTCCCTATCTTCGGGCGCGAATGGAAATTACATCTACGTTCGAAAAGGGCGGAATAAATAAGTCCAAATAGCGCGATAATGTGCTAATTAAATCTACCCTTCCCCCCCCCTTTTTTTTTTAAATCGAGTTACGATTAACGCGACGTTCGAAAGAGTTTTCAAACGGGAAAATTTCAGTCGAAAGAAATTAACACATTGTGTATAAAAAGAATAATTACTGAATTATTCAATATTTCACATTAATAATGTATGCGGCGATCCGTATGCTCTCGCTGGCTCTGTACAAGTAATTCTGACTTCAATCCACGCGAATATTGGAGCAATATCACAGGCTTTTTCAAAGCACAGACACGAAGTTTCGTTGAACACGTTTTCACATGCCGGGAACAACGCGTGGAACAATGCGCGAAATGCGTGTCACGCATGCAACGTCATTTTGACACCTATCGATCGAATGAAAATCATTATCGACGTTTATCGACGCGGCGCGGATGCAAATTTAGTTAACGAAAAGTAAACGTCACGGCTGACCACAACTCTCTCGTTATTAAAGGTTTTTGCTGCACAGTTGTGGTTCAAAATATTATATTTTGTTTATCGCGTGTGCGCTGTTTGTTTGAAATTTTCAGATTTGTCTTTTCTAACATGAGTTAAATTTTTTTGTAAACGTCGCGTGCAGATTTTTTTAAATGTGAAAATTTGTCACAAGCGAGGACTTATACACAATAGGTTAAACGTTAAACAGATATTATTTTATTCATATAATATTATATATAAATATAAATATCAAAGAAAACGTATATATAGTAATAAAGAGGGAAATTAGAGCGCGGGGAAAGAGGGATAAATTTTATTTTAATAAAATAAATTAATTTTATGAAATGTTTTATTGTATATGTATGTGTATATACGAGTAAATTAAAAAGTTATATTTTGTAAAATATGGTAGAGTTATTTGCATGATATATTAAATACAATGCATCGATAATAATCGACGTAGCGTTAACAGCAAACGGCTTTCCCCCCTTCCACATATTGGAATTACGTTCGAGCTCTATTGGGCAGAAGATTTTATCGATGAATTAATGCACGAATTACTGTCGCAATCACGACATGTGCGGGAGCATCATCGATTGTCGCGAAATTGGCTAATATTCGCACTGAATAAAAAAAAGGCATGCGCGATACATCCTCGAGCGATTAATCTGCTACGAAGGAAAATTTGAATGCAATCACTGTTTGATCATCTACGGGCCGAGACGCGATAGTTGATTCGTGCCGTAATATTGGCAAAACTCGCGATAAAACTCGCGAGGTATTCGGTAACCTAAATGACATAAAGGATGATCGCTATTTTTTTTTTGTTTTTTTTTTTGTTATGTCTGTTGGTAATAGACGGAACAAAATCGAAGTGTGTGCTAGAATTACAACGGTATTTTTTACATTTATTCAATTGTACGATTAAAAAAATTTAATTAAAAAAATGTCTAAACATTTAGGTACTCTTGACTTTTCAATCTTCGTAAAATAGATAAATGATTTTAAATGATTCAGTATTGATTTGGGAAACGAAGATTCGCAAATTCACCCTTTCGTCGTGATTCTCTTTCATGAACGATTCAGTAACCCGGTGAAATATCGATCGAAGACTATTTCGATGCATTTACACGTCCGGTGCATCGACGGCGGCGGTCCATAAGTCACCGTGGAACTAAATCGCGCCGGATGTCATCATTTATGTAAATAGGTTAGCCACGGGTTGTTAGATCCATAATACTCTTCGAGTGAAATCTCCATATGAATATTGCACATTAATGCGTACTATACTGGCTCGTTCATATGTTAATATCTTTACCGTGAGTAGGCACGGGGCAGATGGCGGCAAATTAACGTTTTGAAAACACGAAAATCTTTTATTTATGTCGCAACCGCGAGAACGTCCAATGATATTTCCGCGTTCGGCCAGTTTCGGATTGTCCGCAATTAGCATTTGCCTCTCATATTGCAATGACTGAAATGGCACCGTTAACGCACTTCGGTGTCCTCTGATGCACGCCAGAAATTGATTTATGATAATGCTTGCCGTTGCAGCACTCAGCAAGAAGTATGGCCGATTCGTTCTGATAAGAGTTCGTAATTGAATCTTCACCGTTATTTTACGACCGTCATCTACTTTTTCGTTCATCCCTTTTTATCGCACCTGTTTTATTTCTAACTTATTTCGTATTATACAACGGCAATAAATAATAAGTTTGACGATAATAAATTCGATTTGAATAGATTGCCACAGCTGAAAACTATTTTCCGTCAGTTAGAACTCTGCTATTAATTTCCTTCAAAATTGGGTGGAAAGACGATAAAGTTAAAGGCTACGCGATGCTATACATATAAATACGAAGTAAATCAATTAAATTTGATCTTGTACAGAGAAACGTTCCAGAAAGTAAATTACACCTAAGGAGCATTAATATACCTTGCGATTTAGTTCCATGTAATGGGTCGTTAATTAATCACAACTTCGACGTGATCCATAATATTCTCATTATTCTAGACGACTGGAGAGAGAATTTCGAGTTTTAAATACTTTCCCTTCATTGACTACAGGAGGAGCAGCCGTGTGTATATTCAGTCAAATTGAAACTCATTTCGTTAAAGAGAGACCGTCAGATGCGAAATCGTTAGGAATTTCCAGAGTTTCATAGCCTCCGAGCCTGTCTGTTCGCTGAAAACCTAAGAAGGGGTTAATTAAAACGTTCCATACCAAAGTTCCATATGAACGCGCTAGGAATCTTCAAAGTGCTCAATATTATCATTGATATAGCCTTAGTCAAAAGTGTTAAGTTTCTATATCTTTTATCTAGAAATTCGAGCATTCTTTTATCTGCATTATATTTCCTATTGATATCGGCATTATATATAATACATATATTTAAAGGATTCTTCATAGAAAGATTAATTCACAGCAAATGCCATAAATTTTCAAGCTAAAATTGTTAAATAATACTTAATAAAGTGTCTAATACTTTTGGCCACGACTGTACGTAAAGAAACGAATTGATCGTTCTCTTTTAACAATTAGTTACAATTTGCTAGGAGAGCCGAGAAAAAAAGATTGTTTGTAAGCCGTCAATTTTTTTTATATTAAAAGTTAATATTATATATTTTCGAGATCCTGAAACAAAATATATCCTCTTTTTTATTATAAAAATTCGCTTCATACTGGTATACCACGGTTTGTTCGTTTTAATATTATGAGTCGGCTTTCACGATTATAAAACACCTTTCACCATGCTTTTCTTTTCGATCGTTAAGATATTACGTGTGGGAGAATTGCGCACTTCTTGGTACTCGATGGACCGGTAAAAGCCGGTAAGTGTATTTGCAAAACGGGTCACTGAGGATTTACGAAGCTCGCAATAAGGTGGGAACTCAAACGGGAGGAAGGAGGGAAGAACGAGCTGCAATCGTAAACTGCATTTTGCGTACGTTTTCTTACACGCCTAATAAATATCCACCAAACGAATAATAGAGTTGCGTCGTTATCGTTAATCGCATTTCTCAGTAATCGCCGCGTTAAATTTAAACTTTTCGTTAAATTTATCTTTTTTCGTACTTTTTTGATACTATCAGATCTGTACCTGCAGACAGAAAAATACTGTACGCAAGTAATAATTACTTGTAGTATTTCAAAAGTTTATTCTATTATAAGTTTATTTATTATATAACAGGATTGCCACAGATCTGGAAAACCGAGAAAACCGGGAAAAATCAGGGGAAAATGTAAACAAGTTTGGAGTTTTGAAATTTGCTTACAATTTCCTCGAACTGCTTCTATTCCAGATAATTGTTATAATTTTTTTATATTATATCTGACGTTTATAGTGAAATACTCGCGCGTACGTTCAAAACTCGCGCACTTTAAACGATTTTAATAAAATAATTAAAATCTATATTTTATTCAGTATTTTGATTTGATCCTTTTTCGGAACTGCATTCTTTTTTCCAATACTAATTTATTTTTTGTTGGCTTGAATTTGCAAAATTTTAGTATGCCATTAACTTTTTTTGCGTTGTTTTTAATAATATAGACTAGCTTTCCTACAATTCTTGACTTTAAATAAAAAAATTTGTTAAAATTTACGCATTTTATATTGGAAAATTCTTCATTTTCACCTGGAAAAGTTAGGGAATTTTAAAATTTATTTTTTGTAGCAATCTTGTATAAGCATCAAATATATTTAAAATATGTTCTGAATTCTAATAAGTTTAATATTTCAATTGAGATTATTAAATTACAACAAATTTGATTTCTTTTTATATAAAATTGCTTCTTCGATCAATTTTAATATTTTTCAAAAGAAAATAAATTCTTCTCTGTTTTGAATAAATAATGCGGTTCTCTAAGAAATGGAGAAAAATATTTGACTGAATTAATTCGAATTCTAGTAGAAAATGATCGATCTAGAATTTTGGTTGTCTATTAGATTTTTCGTTAAATCTATTAGAAATTCTAGTAAATTTAATCAAAGAAATTCTAAAAGATCATCTCGACTAGAATTCTAGTAGATTTAACTAGAATTCTGAACCGCTCATTTTCCGCCAGAATTCCAATTAATTTAAAATTTGACCAAATATTCTACTTATAATAAGTATATTTTAAAATTATTAGCAAGAAGATATTCTTTGTTAAAAATAACAATTACTTAAAAAAAAAAGAAAGTAAATTGAGCAATTACTTTTCTTAGCGATAGAATGAAATTTTTCTATTTGTGTATATTCTGTAACTTTTAACGACAATTCGTTATTGTTATATTGTCGTATTGTACAACTTTTTTACCATGTAACATGCGCAATAACAATATAATGATATCGACACTGTCGTTAAGAGTTACAGAATACAGGCACTGGCGTTTTATCTTTGTGATACAAGTCACTGCCACGCAATAACTACATAGCTTCTTAATCTGTCAAACTGTCGATAAAGGAGTGGGTTGCGATCAAAAGAACGTACTCTTGCAGGACCCGCTTGTCAATTTACTGAAATTGCGTTTTCTTTGGACGCCAATATAAAGATCGGTACGACATCCTAGCAAAGAAAACGAAAATTTTCTAATTAAAGGAAAATCTCGATACGCTTTTAACTATCAAGGAACTTTTAACTGTCAAATGTTGTAAAATTTATATAATCATAAAATTTTATAGCCCGTTCTATCATAGACATGTTTTCTTCTTCATTAAGTAATCGATTGATATAAAATGAAATATAATCAATCTTAATAAGTGGATAAAGATATTGAGATATTATGTTGCGATGAGGTAATTTTGACTGAAAGCAAAGGGTAAAAAGTAATTATCAAAGATGGAAACTCTATATATGCAAACTAAATATTTACTTTATCTACTGTTCGCGCGTAGCGCGGTTCCGCTACGTGTTCCGCTTCGTTGAACAACTTCTTGCTTTGGTTCGGCCAACTCTGGTGTTACATAGACGCCGCAAATAATAGCTGCTGGAGCATCCCGTGACGAGCATGCAATCTCTCTTTGTAATTGAGAAGCCGCCGTGGCATAGGTGTCTTGCTCAAGGATTTAACGGTAGATCGGTGTTAATTATTCCAATGTGTACTAATTGCCGATTCGGTGGATTATCTGGTTATCTACTCTGACTCGCCCGCTGTCCCCTGTCACCTCGTCCCCTGTCTTACTCTTGCCTGTCTCCTCTCCTTCCTCCAGCCCTGTGGCTTGTAGCAATCAACTGCTGCTACATGTGCGAGTTTAACGTGACACATAATCATGCGTCATCTTCCAAATATGATATGTTACAGTATCAAAATCCTTATTATCTTGATCTTGAAATCAATTCTATTGTATTCTATATATGTATATATACCATCAATAAATAGGAGCTTTTTCTAAATCTAAGATTTTTCTTAATCCATCATTTCAAGTCAAGTCTTACAAATTTTATTAATATATAGAGTTATTACGAATAAAAAATTTATAATTATTCCCTGATTTCTAGACAAAATTTCATGAATTTCTCTGATGCTTCCAATAATATTTTGAAAATTTATATTTTCGTTTCGATTTGGAAACTATAAAATAGTTTATTGAGGATATTTAACATAGATAATATAAATTTCTATTAATATTGCTGACATTGCTTGCATTTAATTGCTAAGTTGATAACATTCCGAAACTGCGTAGATGTAATGTACGCATATTAAACTTTTATAAAGGTAAGAATTTTCATTTTCTAAAAAATTTTGCAAAATTCTCTGACATTTCTCTGACTCTTTTTCTTGATATTTCTTTGATTTTCAATTTTATGGCAACCCTGATATGTCTCTTTAATGACTTCCACGTGCTTTACAAAATATCAAGAACTAAATATGAAAGAACGATTTCGTTGAAGTATCTAATACAAATTTAGCTAGATACAGATCTGAAAATAACTGCTAATTTGAGCGTCTTACATAATTAGTTTGATGATATAAAATTATATATTTTCAGATCTATGTATTTATATCTATAGTTAAATTTTTAAATACTTCAGTAACATCATTCTTTTCAATTACGAGTTTCATGATCAAGCATATTTTGATTCAGTTCAGTGTGACGGTATTCAATTAAAGTAGATTTGTCGATTAAATATACGTGATATATTTAAACAGGGAAAACGATTATGCTGCATGAAAAGTGATATAGAATAATAATAATAATAGCCTGATATTAAAATCACCACGCTGACCTCGGTCAAAAACGGTTAATAATAATTAATAAAAATGTGGCTAGAGCTAGATTATCTCGGCCTAATGAGGATTACCTCCGCGCCGTGTTATCGCTTAGAGAACACGATTTAAAGAATTAACCTACTTTCCTAACGAGCGGCCGAATGTGTTATTAGAAATTTGCCAAATGAGGCCAGACTCAGCGGCCCGGAAAAAATATTCGCTGATAATAGCTCGATCCGCTTTTTAATTGATTCAACGGCGAATTTCGGTCATCCTTATCGCAAAAAATTAATATTAACGTCGACGGAACTGAAAGTAGCTGCTATACGTGAAGTTAAAAAGTATCCACAAGATTGCGACGGTAAGTAACAGTCAGGGAGGCAAACCGGTAAGATTCGCTGTGGACTAATCTTCTTGAATTTATGGACCAACCTGATAATGTCCTCGCTTTCCTTTCACCTTAATTCTAATCTCAGCCGCTCATCCGGGGAGGGGGGTGGGTTGCCGTGATATCCCACGAGCATTTTTCCATTTCCACGTTTTTCACGTCCTCCCACCTACTGTGCCGTCTCTTTCCATTTCCGGATCGCATTAAGCCTCCCAGCTCGGCGTACAATAGAATTTAACGTGACTATTGTTATCGATCTTGCGTAATAATGGCAAATACGGCCAGCTTATTTTTATTTTTTTTTTTTTTAAATTACTTATTTCGCATTTTCCCCTTCATTTATCCACGGCTTATCCACGCACGCACATCTACTTACATTCGATACGATCTTTTCCTACATCCAGCTCTGTAACTCACCAACATCGTTTTACAACGTCGATTGGAGCGCATTTCCATCAAACAGAGAAAAATTAGGTAAAATTACTGTCGATAAAAAGAAGGATAAGACCGTCGCGGCGAACCGCGCAGCGCGCTGCGCGAAATAAATACGAATCCGCAGGAGGAAGAAGAGGGATGGTCTTTTGTCATCGGAGGATAACCTCCGCTCTTTCTTTCCGTCGCACCTGTCAAACAGCGAGAACATCAACCCGCGCTTGACAATGGAATTTCATTTACATTTACGGACGGCGGCGCGCGCGAGCGGATGGCGGCGCGAGTTGTAATGTTGCTTGGTCGACGCGGCGCGGCAAATGCGCGCTACGAACAACGGCGCTCGTTAAAAATTGAATCTATTTGCGCGTTGGGGCTTGAAATTCAAATTCGACGAGAAATATCCATGGCTGCCCGAATTCTCTCCCTCGCGTTATGTATAATCGATAGATCCATCGAACGTCGATCTCCCCGTGTCGCCGATGCGCCCGATTGCCGCATCCCCCTCCCCCTCTCACCCGTGTCGGTCGGTCGGCTCCATTTGACAGGGAGAAATGATGTCGGAGCGAAAATATTACATTACGCGGGATTTTGGGAGATTAAAGGTACCGCCGACGGCTGAAAAAACGTGGCCCCCCCCGCCTCCACCCGTTTTTCCGTCCGCGCTACCACCTTTCGATTTTCATGGAAAAAGTTCGGAGCGCGCGAGCGAGAACGCGTGGCACCGTTAAATAAATTAGCTACGCGCGTACCGTGCGCGAAGCGTAGCACGAAATGTATATCGCGTTAAGCGAGCGGAATTTTTCAGAACGCCGCGGAATTTTTCATTTTACGACAAAATGCCTTTGACTCGGTTATCTGCGGATTGCTACGCGTCACCACACGAATATAATTTCTTCTTCTTTCCTGTTTTTTTTTTCTTTTTTCTTTTTTTTTTCCTTTTTTTTCTTTCAGAAGAGAAAGGATGCACACGCGTGGACGTGACA